>NW_017804846.1:180802-214096 GCF_001891065.2 Hippocampus comes
TTTATTGCTCGTTTAGTCCCACACCAGGTCCTTCACAGATGTGTAGTAATAGCTTGTGCACATGTTGCCATAACTGGACCCCAAATTACACACACACACACACACACACACACACACACACACACACACACACACACACACATCCCTATACATTACAGTCTTTCTCACTCAGTTCTCACTTTTACTCCTTCGTCAGCAGAAAGGCTACAAAGGAATTTCCTGTTGAAGCCCACCACCCACCCAAGCTTGTCTTTCTGTGTCTGTGTGTGTTTACACGGGCCACTAGCAATTGCCAATATCATGCATGGATCATTTGGGCAAACAAAGACGGAGGGAAGAGATATACATCCCTCTGGAGGAGCATTCCTCATAATCCATTGTTGACAGACCACTTCCTGTATCCCGTTCTCACCTACCATGCCGTCCCACAACCATAATGTCCCAAACTACATCTCTCACACACAAAAGACACAGACAAACCACAAAGTGTCAGGATGAGATCATTGTCTTGGGAGCGTGTATTATTCTCGATACCCTAAAGGGAGAAACCCTGTAACCCCCCCTGCCTTTCAATAAGCACAAAAGACTCGCTCTGAGGAAAGAGGCAGACACCATTGGAATGTGTTGCCAGGGTTTCTATAACTACTGGCCTCTGAATTCACTCATTTCATCAGCGCACTTGTCTCTGTTATGACCCCGCACCTTTTTCATCCATTCAAAATACGCTCCATATATTCGGTTCCTCCATCCTATCAAATACAATTACACTTTTCGCCGAGCAGGAAGTTAAAACAAACATATTTGTGTTTAATGCATGCGCAAAGTGCTGATCTACCACTGACAAAATAAAATGTTTCAAGGACACTTAAGACGTCACTTTTTTCCATGACAAAGATTTGTCTTTTCCCAATGTCTTGTGGTGGGAACTTGCCACTTTGTTTGGATGAAGCAGTGTCTGGGAGGAATGCGGGGCTTGGATGAGGAGGGGGATGCATTGGGGGAAGTATGATAACGCCCACCCCATTCAGATTTATGTTCAAAATGAGGGGCTCCTCTGGGTGCACGTAAGGGGACGAACAGACTACTCCGCGCAAGCCAAAGCAAATGTTTAGTCACTCAACCTTTCCCCATTCTTTACTTCTGCTTTTCTCCTCTGCGCCATCTTCTGGGAAAGTGATCTGGAGTTCCCTCGTGGCTGTCTTTACACAGCTCAACATGTTTTCACGTTTCATTCTTCAACTGGTGTGCGAAGAGCAGCTGCACAATGGAGGTTTCGTCTTCTAGCCATATACTGCGCTTTCAACTCGATGAAGCTACTTTTCACAAAGACCAGTTGGTAAAACATGGAAATGTCTGATGTGTTTTACCCTTTGTTCCTATTTTACTCCCATTGATTTATAATATCTTTTCAAAGTGGCCGGTCTGCTGCGCTTTTAACTAGCTATATTTTACACTTAAATTACATGTTATCTATTTGATTGATTTGACCTTGCTCATTTAAATCCCCCGAGGGTAATTCTATGCTTCAGACATTGAATTGTATGCATTACACCACACAGAGATCCAAAACACATACATTGCAGGCAAGGAAGGATGTTGGAGTAATGTCAGCCACAAACAACCTCCCCAGACTGAAGGATGTTGCAGGCAGCAGAATATCTCCAGAACCTCCTCTTTTAACCATATCTGTGAAGAAAATAGGGTGCCAGTTGCCCATCCATCCATCCATTTTCTGAACCATTTTATCCTCGCACGGGATGCGGGGCATGCTGGAGGCTATCTCAGCTATCTTCGGACACTAGGCAGGGGACACCCTGAACCGGTTGCCAGCCAAGCGCAGGGCACACAGAGACGAACAACCATCCGCGAAGGAACAATTTCGAGTGTCCAATCAGCCTGCCATGCATGTTTTTGGAATGTGGGAGGAAACCGGAGTACCCGGAGAAAACCCACGCGGGAAAGGGGAGAACATACAAACTCCACCCAGGAATGCCAGAGCCGGGATCGAACCCGGTACCTCTGTACTGCGAGGTCGCTAATCACTAACCATGCAAGGGCCACCTCGTGCCAATTGTGAAACTGATAATTCAGGTGTTTTTGGTCAAATTCCAAAAGCTGACTGAGACATGGACCCACTTTGGGATACCCAGCCTGAAGTGCCGCCCTCAGGGAGTCTGTTTTTGACAGTTTGACAGCATAAAAAAACAAGCAGGTCATTCTCTGACAGTGCTCAACCTCTTCCACCCTTTACAAAGGAGCAGATATTGACCCTGTGGTCTGCTTGACCTCTCTTGTTGTTCTGGCCTGTCTCCTGGTATCTCTTCCTTGCTCTTGACACAGAGCTGCCAGATAGTAACACTACTGACCCAAAATTACCTGTATATGAATATGCCATCGTGAAAAAGCCTGAGTAAAGTCTGTGTTCCATTTTCTGTCCTCAGTGGTCCACTGTGTGGCCCCTACATCTGTTGTGTTTTGTTACCTTTCCCTTAATTCAGTATGGGCTGGGCATCTCCCCAATCACTGCAGCTGTCTCACCTACACACTTGCCAATCTTCACCTTGTCAACCGCACTCACCCCTTGCAGCATAAAGGCCACTCTGAAGAGTCACCCGTTGCCAGTTTGTCAGCTATCTTCCGTGCTGTACTCGCTGCTGCCCAGCTGTTTACGTTCAAGCCTTCATGTACGCCTCGATTTGGCTTCTCTGACTGCCTTTGCTTCCCGCCTCCTCGACCTGTCCCTCTCGCTGACAAGAAACCGGTTCTGAGTTCATCGTATCTTCCTGTGGGTCCTGCGCTCATCTCAAACTAAGCCGAACAGTGTTCCATGGATGCCACCTCGTAATGCCGCTATAATGGTGTGGGCACAGGAAAAATGCTAAACGAATCAGAGATCATAAAAAGCAGAAACAATGTGGAGAGGAAATGGTCAATGGCCACTCTATTTCCTTAATATGACTTGCCTTACTAATAATTGCCTTTCATTTCTTTTCCATATTAGCAAGTGAAATTGGTTCACCTTTGTTTTGCTGTTCATTCAGTGCATTTTTGTGGCATGCCTCATTTCATAGTATAAACAAACAGCGAAGGAATAATCACACACACACACACACACACACACACACACACACACACACACACACACACACACACACACACACACACACACACAAGCAATTTTAACCGTCTAACCATTGCGGTGCTTTCCTGTGAATTTAGAATTTCAAGGTAGGCTGATGGAAAAAAAAAAACTCCCTCGTACGCAGTAGCATCAAAAAGCTCTTCAAGAACACTCAGAGATGAAGCAAAAGGTCTGGTGAGGACTAGTGTTGAACTCAGTGTGGTTGTTTTAAAATAGACCAGCCTGTCAACATACTGCCAGTGTGTGATGTAAGGTTTCTGCCTGCTTTCACATATTTTATTCATCCCTTTCTTTTGGTTGGTTTCCCACAGTGATTTGACACTTTGAAATAGCCAAGCAACAATTAAATGTATTGCCGAGGAAATTTTCACATAGTATTTTGTGAACCTGCTTCTACTTTTTCTGAAATTGGGACACTTTCCAATGCCTGGGGTTGATTTGAATCAGATTCGTGAGTTTTAACTCTTAGAAGGAAAGTCTAAAGTAGATATGTTCCAACTGGTAATGGACTCTATGCACGCTGCGCTTGCAGGGTTGGTTTAAAGTGGCGTGTTGACTTGCAGTCGGCAGAGAAAGGCAGAGTGACAACAATGAGCGCGGCAAACTTGTCAAAAGTCACTCGCTGTCTGCTGGAATTCATTAATGTGATCGTGAAGGTATTCGCTTTCGGATTGCAAAGAAAAAAAAAAGAACTGCCTTAGTTCATAATAAAAAAAAAAAGTGAACTTCCCGGCTGAATTTCCCAGCATATAGAGAAGGACAAAGATATGTACATTATTTGTTAATAACGCATTCAATACCAGCCTTTTTTCTCAAATTGGGAAAGCCATTTTTGACCATTTTTCATAATTTTTGAAGGCATACAGAAAATGGAGTTCTCTAGCTATACCTACCAAAATAAAGGAGGAAAAAAAGAGGGGAAAAATGTCCACTTCTTACTATTCTTTAGTAAACAGCAGCTGAACATTGGTAAGTTTCTTGAAAATATTCATTTCCAAGAAAAATTCTGAGAAAAAAAATTTGTGAAAGGATGCATTTCAAGCTCAACTTTCACTTTGATGCGATTTTTTTTTTTTGGTATTTGTGCAACCTCAAATATGTAAACAATGCCTTCTTACTAAATAACAACATCAACAGCACAAAAGGTCACTTGCAAAATAGCAGTTTATTGCAAGATAAACACTGCACTGACACAGGCCAACTTTCCGCCCGAAAATTTCGCCAGCCATTTTTTCAAGGACACACCGTCGCTATGCTGAAACTCTGAGCACGATGCAAAGTGGTCTGCCGATTTGGTAAACAGGCGCAGTGAGCGTTGTGCCTGCGCTAAAATCAGGCTATGCCGACATTTAGGCTCCAGCACCCCCTTTGACCCTTATCAGGAAAAACGATGGACAGAGTATGAGGATGTCCAATTAGAAATTGCTTCTAATTCCTTCCAAAAACGGATTTCCAAAGTCAACCTTGCGTTGAATGTTTCTGGGTCTTTATTCAAGCCTTGCAAAATGGTGAAATGCCTTTCTGACTTCACTCTGCTGATGCTGCGTCTCACCAGCCAAACCTGCTGATCCTGGCGCGGCGGCTCTTGGAGAACTTGCCTCCGACACCATCCCAATCCAGGGGATCCGATTGACTCTGTGACAGCGCCATCTGCCCCTTGACAAGATTACACAGAGCACAGGGCCAAGATATCCTCAGGCGCAGCAGATTAAATATGAAATATAGGGCAGGAATAGTTGAGTCACTACATGTCTAGATTTAGTCCAAGCATATTCCACTGCTTTATTGTATGTCACGAAAGCCTTTTATATCCAGGGATGCACCTGGATTTTGAATCTGTTTTATCTGTTTTACGGTATGTACATCGTTCACGGCAATAGAAATCCCACTCTCCTCTTTAAATTGGAACAAATGTTCTCTTCCTTTGGGCTGCTTGTTTTCGAAACTTGTGGGGGTTTATTTGCACCAAAAATAGGAAACGGCGAGAGAGATGGAGGAACAGCGAAGAAGGAACAAAGACAACCACTTAGTCAAAAAATGGTTGCTACGGAAACTGTGCCCTCCTTTCCTCTCCTCGGTCCATTTATACTCTGGATTTTTTTTGGAGTGGCTGCAAATCAGTGGGATCCACTCCCAACTCATCCAATATAACATTCAAGTGATAGTTGTACATTTTGATGTTGTTTTTTTCTAAATGGAGTTTGACATTTTAAACTGCAAATATTGTGTTGATTGTTAAGTCAAGTATTAAAAACAGAGGACCTGTAGATCCCCAAATACGGCATTTGAATGGAATTCCATTGTGTGAATGAGAGTACTCATCAGACTGAATGTGTGTGTAGGAGGAATGCTTAAGGGGGCGGGAAGTTTTGGACAGTGTTGTGGATGTGTTTTTTTTTTTGGTTCGATCCAAAAGAACTTTCCTTACTTTCCTTGAAACAATCCAGATCTCAACCATATGGCCAGCATCCAAGAATGGTGTGTCTGTGCTTCTTGTCAGTTCACATCTCTTGCTTTGTGCGTCTATTGTGGTCGGATCTTCAGCGCCAATCTGTTACGCATGTCAAAACAATGCCAGGTATGGCAAACGTGTCATGTTTTACTCTGACTGGTTCGTATTAGTGCTTTTGCGGTTCCCACTTCCTGGCTGTACTGTTCTTGACTCATCAGGTTTTTCGCTTCTTTTTAACCGCTCTTCACATTCTTTTCCCGTTCCGCAAACTGTGCATCCAATTTCCATGAATCTTTCAGCTCATCCTCACGGGTCCACCATTTGCCCCCTCTCTTTTCGTCCCCCCCGCCTCTGCCTTCTGACTACCTCTGGCTCATTAGGCCTGGATTCCAAAGCTGTTTTCACTGAGTGCCCATTTATGGATTACTCGCCAAGAAATCATGTGGCACAATTGAATTACTAGCTGTTACAGAGGCCTCACTTACTGCTGAGGCATCTGGAAAATGCTCCTTTTAAAACCCCATTCCCAGCCAAAATGTCCATGATCCCAGCATACAAAGAGTCTCTTCTCTTGCCCTTGTTACCCCGAAGGCGCAACTGCTAATGCTGTCTTTTGTCTGACGATGTCCTTCCCAGACAAAAGTATCTATAAAACATACGGAAACATTTCTACTGGGATTTCACAAGAAAATGTTCAGACTATGTTTATTTTGTATTTAGTTTTAGGATGAAATTTAATTATTTCTTGACTTGGTCACAGATGGAGTTTATGAGGCTGTTTCTTTACAGCACAAGATGTTAATGATTATTAACTGGCCTCCATACATGCCCGAGCAGATGTTCAGTCTTGAGGAAGAAGTGACCTCAGCTCTGTATTTACTGACGCAAAAATGAAGCGCGCAAATAAAAGAAGCATTTACTGGATAACATGACAAGATTGTTTTATTCAGCTGGTTTGTACCATCTGGCATTTTGAAGTTCAAGACGGTCATGGCCTTGTGAAGCCAAATGTGCTGTCTGGTGTCGGACAGCCTGCTCTTAGTTGTAGGTCATGCGTTCTCCAACAGGATAACAAGCCAAAACAACCAAGAATGGCTAAGATTAAAACATCAGACCACTCTGAAGTCGCCCTGATCTAAATCCTATTTAGAAACCGTTGAAGGAGCTCAAATATGGAGTCTGCGAAATCTGAGACAGCTGGACCGGTTTGTTCACGAGGAGTGGGGCAAAAACATCACAACTCAACGAGCGCTACAGAAATAATTTGATTGAAGGGATTTCCTCAAAATGGTTCTGCAACAAAATGGCTTTTGAGCTATGCTTAAAGTCCTATCATTTGGTCCAGACCCGTTTATTCACTTTTCAGTCATTTCATCTGAGCACACACAAAAAAAGCAAAGCCTGATTTTATTAGGTATCTTTCAATAAAATGTTAAAGATTGCTTTTGTCAGTTTCCGATCATTTCAATAATGATCAGAATTTACTTCATGGAAGGGCACAACAAAGATGTTTGCGAGAGTGTCTCCAACACAAATCTGCTTCCACTCAGTGTCTACTTCATGAAATAAACTTTTTAGAATGAGAAGAGAAATTCATCAATATATTTAATGCTGTGCTTAACAGTGGTGTAAAACATCAGATTATGAACTAATCATAATGTTTAGGTGAGGGAGAGGCACAATATGCTATCTTTGTTATACATTTTTTTTTAGTGCAACTCTCGCATTAGACAAAGCACCACACTTGGAAAACAAATGAAAGTCAGCAAGAAGAAATAATAAAAACACAAGTAACGATCCGTGTAGCATCTTAACTTCTGGGTCATTCAGATATGCGATTTGCAAGTCATATAGTCGGTGTAGGAAATTCTTGCAGAGAAAGATGAGCACGAGACAGATTCATTCCATGTTTTATGACCAGGAAATTTCCTTTTTTCCCCCTCCTCAAAATGATGAAGTGATGTCCATACAAGTGCGAATTAAATAAATACCAAATTATTTAGAGGTTAATGAAGTAACTCTGCTTTTATCTACAGGCCATTACCAGCGCTGGCTACTATGGCAATGCACCTATTGTTGGAGAATCGTTGATTTATGCCGGAGATAATTAAGAGCAGCAACAAACGTCTGTGTCTGAGCTCACAGGTGTAAGCGCAGCCACACACGCACTCACATAAGCTTTCTCACATTTGCACTTTCTCACACCCACAATGCCACAAAAAACTCATTATCAAGCAGTTGTGCTCCTCGATTTAGCATCCCCTCCGTTTTTTGGCAAGCCCAACCGTTGTCCTTCATTCAGAGTGGCAACTTAATCGGTTGTGCAGCGTTGAGAATAATTCTCTCTCATTAACACATGCACACACATTTGCACGCACACGCGCGCGCACACACACACACACACACACACACACACACACACACAAACACTCACACAGCTGTTGCTTGCCAAGCATTCAGTCCCGCCTCCCCTTTTTTTGTGAGGGAGAAAGTTTGTCTTCCTCTTCATCAGCAGGCTATCTGAAGCCCTTTGCAGCTCACTCATCGTGATTGGATGCTCCTTTCACCCCCAGGGTCCCAGTGAGAGTGTGAAACTAATCCAAGGAAAAGGCTTTCACCAAGTGGAATGGTAAGGTAACTATACCTCTGTCCTCACAATTCTTTTTCTTCTTTCCTCCTGCGGTGGTTGGAATGGTTTCAGGTTCCCAATTTGCAAAGGGCGGGGTTTCGGCTTGATAAGTGCTTGTTTTTACAATACCCAAGTGCTTTGTGCATGTGCGTGTGAGCGTGCACACCCTCACGTAAACAGCTTTGCAGCCCCGGCGCACCGGAGATGCATCAAACTTCCACCTGACAGCCATATCTATCCTCCCCACTTCCCAAAGGCCCTTCTGCAGGGTCACTTAGTGGTCTGAAATTCCACACACGAGCACACATGCAGGCATGTGCGCATGCGGAGTCTGTGTAACACACAATCACAGGTGACATCACCAGATGGATGATGGGGCCACAGCAAGGCCGAAGGCTCCTATTTCATCAGGCTAGTTTATCTAAAAAAGTCCTGACTGTGACACGCACTTCGCTGGCGCTTCCATCCACTGCACATTCTTGACGACACAAAGTCTGCAACTGGTAAAATAATAAATGGCAAAATGAAAGCTTTTTCTTTGCATTTTGTGGTCAATCCCCACACCCCACCCTGCCTCTTTTGCATTCGTATTGCATACCTGAGATCAGGGGTCCCCAACTCCCGGGCCGCGGACTGGTACCGGTCCGCATGTCATTTGGTGCCGGGCCGCACAGAAAGAAAAAATAACTTATATTCCTTACGTTCCATTTATTCATTTCGGAATCTGAAAGATGTTTTATTTTGAAAAATTACTGGATTCTCTGTTATATCAGTCTACAGTATGTCACTCTTGATGCAGGTGAATGTGCACTTCTCGGTCACGTGATAGGTTACCGCATAAAAAACAAACGTATTTGAAACGTTTTTTCGGGAAGGGGAAAAGGCCCAGCCAGGAGACAGAAGAGGAGCCAACGACTTCCAAGAAAGAGAAGGGTACATTTAATTGACAGTATCAGGAGTCCTATTTCAAATATGGCTTTATCTCAACGGGAGATTCACACGCACCAAGCCTACTCTGCATAATAAGCGGCGAAGGTGAGTCGTATTTTTCAACCACTTTTTATTACCATAGAGACAAGAGAATGTTGCAACCAGATAGAACGTTCCTAGTGTCATGATTCGTTTTCATTATTATGTTTTGAAAATACCCCACTTTTCATGCAGGTCATATATTATATTGTTGTATCTATCCGGCCGGTTCCTGAAAATATTGTCTGACATGAAACTGGTCCGTGGGGCAAAAAAGGTTGGGAACCTCTGCATTAGAAATGAGGCATCAAAAGTCAATGTACACCTTTTAAGTGCTCTCACAGGCTCACCAGCAACACAATAAGGTGCAGTACAATTGGATTATGTTTTGATCATTAGTTGGTTCAATGCTTTACTTGTCAGCAGAATTAAAAGTGCTCTGATCATCTTTTTGGGTGTAGGCCAATGAAAAAGCCTGTGCATGGCAGCAATCTGTACCACTACTACCACCAGTGCATCCATCCATTTTCAACACCGCATTTCCTGAACAGGGTCACGGAGAGTTGCTGGAGGCTACCCAACTGACTTCAGGCAGAAGGCAGACTACACCCTGAACTGGTCGCCAGTCAGTCGCAAGGCACATATAGAGACAGCCGATCATTTACACCCACATTCACACCGTCACTGAGTGGGAACTGATCTTACGCTGCCCGGTGTGTGTACCACTACACCATCAGCGACTACCACGACTAGCATTCATTCATCATTTTCCAATCCGATTTATTCTCACAAGGGTCACGGGGGGGGGGGATGCTGGAGCCTATCCTAGCTGTCTTTGGATAGGAGGCGGGGAACACCCTGAACTGGTTGTCAGCCAATGGCAGGGCACACAGATACGAAAAACCATTTGCGCTCACACTCACCCCAAGGGAAAATTTTGAGTGTTCAATCAGCCTGCCATGCATGTTTTTGGAATGTGGGAGGAAACCGGAGTACACGGAGAAAACCCATGCAGGTCCGGGGAGAACATACAAACTCCACACAGGGATCAGACCCACAACCTCTGCATTGTGAGGTCGACGCGCTAACCACTCAACCACCGGGCGACCCCACTACTACCAATGAACGTAACATTTTGTCTAGGAGTAAATGGGAAAAAAAAGTGGAAACCTTTTGTTGTGTTGATATCTCATTCATCTATTTGGTACACCAAACACCTTCATCCATCCTGCTAACATACGAAAATATTTTTTCATAGTTTGGCTGGTTCCCCCACCTGTTCCGCATACGCCATTAGGTAAAACATAATTTTATGTTTCACAGCTTTCTACCAAATATATCAGGTGACATCAGTGACATGTGTGTAGCATCCATGGTGAATATAGGCTCCTACAAGCCTGTTCAGGATTAAAGAGAGTTTGTCATTTTCAGTCTTATACAAGTACATGCAATGACTTCTGTTGTAAATTTTGTTTCTGTAAAGAATTTCAAACAGCCCTTTGCTGGATTTTAGCTCAGCAGTCGCTGTGCTCCGCTTCCAAACTGGCAGCGAGGTGGTGGCGCGAGTTTCAACCCTGAGTTGGTGGATACTGCGTATACACCGTTGCTGACGGATATGCCCCTTTATTTTAGTTTGAGCACCTGCCCAGTCAAAGGTCACTGCCCGCCCCAGTGACTGAATGTATATTTGGAGCTGTTATATTAGTTGGAAAAGCCAGTAAGTCGGCCGTTGTTTAAGTGTTGCCGAGCAAGGCTTCCCTTCACACACACAAGCGCGGCATTCCTATGGATTTCAAGACCGGCATATTTCAACTAAAACGAAATGATTCAAAATATCATTCCGCAGTTAAAATGACTGCAATTTTCGTGAGCTGTGCTTTCACACAAACTCCAAGCCACCAGCACGAGTCAGCAGCCGCTCGGCCCACGCAGCCGTCTCCAGTGGAGCACGGAATCAGTTAATTGAATCAAAACGTGCAATATGACGTTCACACCTTCAAGAGGCGCTAGTCCATAGTATAGTCTCCTAAAATGCTTAAGAAGGATGATGCTTAAGTTCTGGGAAAATACGCAAACCGCACCAATTGACAGGGGACGTCCTCATTTAAATGTCGCTCTTCCCAGAGTGCGTGCATTTCATGAAGCTGATGGGAGAATCTGTGAAGCTTAAAAAGTGAGAAGCAGCACGCCTTTTCTGACTCTTGCCTCTAAATGCTTTAGCGGAGGGAGGATTTTCCCAGATGTCTACCTGAACTGAAATATTCCTACTGTATATTTTTCCAACATGGTCGGACGGATTCTCTCTCGACACGGCTCCGAATGGAGGTACTTCATGGAAGCAGACACAGTCATATTGATATCGAAGAGTGATAAAAGTCCGGGTCATCTGAGCTCTCCTCTTTCTAAACCCTTCATACTAAACCACCCACATACGACAGATACATCTGTCGTCCCGCATGGTCACACAAACCAACAGCACAGCAGACATCGAATTGTAAATAAGTGACTTTGCTTTCCTGATTTTCAGCCGTCATCCTTCTTCAGAAGTCGAGGCGGAGAGAAACACAAACGATAACATGTTCACTGAAGAAAGCCAAGATAATGCTTAGCAGCCTCTTTGTGTCCTTCTGCCAGATTAATAAGAAGCAGAACCGCTTCAATTCATTGAAAACAAAGCAGGAAGCTAGAATCTTAATCAGCAGTCTGGAACAGTGGGCGATTCTTCAAGCACAGTTGACAAAGTTAAGATCATACTGTGACGGTGCAGTTTTAATTGACTTAATTGTACACATGCACAAAACAAAAACAGCCACACTAAAACATCTGGGGAAAATAAGTGTACAACCTCTGTTCCTCCTCTTTTGCTTTGGAATATTGTGCATGCCATTCAACATCTGGAATGCACACAAACATATGGCTGTTTCAGTTTGATGAGTCTGAACTATTTTAGCCCCCATTCATTTGCATCTTTCATGCTCTCTGTCGTTAGAATCAGTCAGTCAACATTCTCTTTTCCAGGTCCAAATCCACGCCTCTTTTCTATGGAGATTTGCAAGGGTCAACAAGTGCAAATGCTTTCTCAGGCGCTGCATTTAAATTTACCGTATTTTCCACACTAAAAGGCGCAGCTAAAGCCTTCCATTTTCTTAAAAGCTCACAGCCCGCCTTAAAACCCGATGCACCTTGTGTATGGTTATTACGGTAATATGTCGACCCCAAAATGGCTCCTTGCCAGAGACACGCTGACAACGCAGAGTTCAAACTTAAGGCGATCGGGTTACGCAGTTGAACACAGAAATAGAGCAGCGGCAAGGGAGTTCAATGTTAACGGGTCAGTGTTATAACTTGCTGTTGGTTAAGTGAACTGTCTCGCTGCTTTATTAAGTAAGTTTTACTGACATCTGATCGTTCTGTTTGCATTTCCTTGAGCGTAGCTCCATCTAGTGGATGCATTGTAGATTGCGTCTTATAATGCACTGCATCCAATATATGAAAAAAATTACAAAATAGGCCATTCATTGAAGGTGCGCCTCATAATCCAGTGCACCTTTTAGTGTGGAAAATACGGTAATGATATAAAAACACTGTCGCACCAGAGATTTGAGTAGATACTGATATGGTTAAAAAAAGTGTGTGTGTGTGTGTGTGTGTGTGTGTGCGTGTGTGTGTGTGTGTGTGTGTGTGTGTGTGTGTGCGTGCGTGCGTGCGTGCGTGCGTGCGTGCGTGCGTGTGTGTGTGTGTGTGTGTGTGTAGGTGTGTGTGAAGGGTGGTGGCGTGGGGTGGTGACAAGGTTGGTGCCTTACTCACGGGTACCTTCACAGTAGTCAGGAAGTAGCCAAGATACTGTAAGTGAACTCTGAAATTGAAAAGAAAAATGGCCGTGGAATGGACAAAAACTACACAAAATCAGACACACTCCCAACATCTTGAAGAAAGTGTTCCAAGAAGTGTGGGAGCTGCTCCAAGGGAGAGCAGCTCCTTACCGTCTGAAATTTATTCCATCCACGGGCTTGTTTTCTCAATACTTTGTTCAGTGTAAATTCAGTTGCAGTTTTTCCACACAGTTCAATGGGTGTATAAACCACAGAGAAGTGAACCAGCTGTGTAGATAATGGAAATCCTGAAGCTGGAGATGAAAAAAAAAATGAAATGAACCGTAAGGTCATCTGATGACGAGTAAGAGGATAGGGATGAAAGTAAGTTCACTGAATATCAAACTTACGTAAACTGCTGTTCATTTCTCTTTCAGAAAAAAAACAAAACAAAATATTGACATTATTTCTTAAGCTATGGCCACAGTCCCCGTTTAATGTTTGCCACTCGTAATCAATCAAATATCAAGCACAACATCAATCCATTTCAAATTGGGAATGGAGAATTTGACCTATTTCTGCTGGCAATCCAATCGGAAAAAGCTGACTTTGAAGGACTTTTGAAGAAAAACGTACTTTGATGGAGGGCCCGGAAACAGAAAGAGGCTGTGCTGAACTGCATCTTTCTTTCTTCCCCACCTTCGTTTTGAGTTCAGCTTCTCGGTGTCACTTTACAAGACAAGCTATGCAACTCAAAACATTGAGCAACCAAACTATCCTGCCATGTCATTCTATACGGCCACAACAACACAAACACGGGAATCATATCTGAGGTTTACTGAAGTGCATTCTTGAAGGGTTTACAATCCTTAATCTTCCACGGCATCCGTGTCCCAAACCACCTAACACCCAATAGTAAACGAGGGAGTGTGGGAGCTCGAAAGCAAAGATTATCACAATAAACTTCCCCACCCAGGAGTTTGGTTCCAAGCCAAGCCTCAGATATTTCACTTTTGTCGACAAGCCACTTTTCTTTCCACCACTTTCTTTCCCGCATATCGCACCCCTCATTTTCTCCCTCTTTTCACTTCGAAACTATTCATCCCCATGTGAATAGCATTGCATGCATAATGAAGAATCACAGATGTCTTGGTCAATATTTCTTCTTTCGAGAATTGTGATTATTTCTTAGTTGCACACATGGAAAGGTTTACAGGAAAATAACTCTTTGGTGAGAAGGCACCGAAGGCCACATGTAGGATCCAATGACTGCCATTGTAAAAAAACAGCATCGTTGCTACACTTTCGTCCCCCAAAATGATGTGCTCATAAATAGCACGTCTCCCTTTGACCTTTTCACTTGACTTGCATGTGTTACGCATTACAGCCCATCTTAATTTCTTTCTTCCTTTGTTTTCACTCGCATTCTTCACCAGCTGGTATGCGCTCATCCATGAACACTGTGATAACAAACTTGTCAGATATATATCTACAGCTGACTATTTCATCACCTTATTTTGTTTGTCTCTTCACCGCACCTCCACATCGTTTGACTCCCACCCCCCCCCCCCCCAAAAAAAAAAAAAAAAAAAAAATACATATAGGCAAGTTGAAGAGCTCATGCAAGCTTGCACTCACATCAGTTGAGCTGCAGTAATGCGAACCAGCTGTCCGCATCATGCAAGTTGAACTTGTGTCTCTTTGGCCATGCCCTGTGCTCTCATCCCAGTAAACTGAATTGAGTATGCTTCATTTCACCTGGAGTGAACGATGAACATTGAGATTTGCTCCAAAACCTGTATGCACCTTTCAGCATTAATGATGCCGTCACAGATGTGATCCTGTGGTTACCCATGCAATTGGTACGAACACATCCTTGTTCCACGTTGTGTGGGTCCACCTCAGAAGTTGGTGTTGTCGATAAAAGGCTTTTCACTTTGCATCGTCGAGTTTGAAGTTGCACTTACGGATGTAGCGCCAAACTACATTTGCTGACATTTGTTTTCTGAAGAGTTCCTGAGCCCGCATGGTGATATCCTTGACACATTGATGTTGGTTCATCTTGCAATGCTGGCTGAGGAAAGGCCTTCAATATTGTTTTTTTTTTTTTGTGGGGGGGGGGGGCATTGTTGTTTACATGTAGAAATTTCTCCAGATTATCAGAATCTTTCGACACTACGGACTGTAAATTCCTTGTGATTTTTACGTTGAGAAACATTGTTCTTAACCTGTTGAACTATTTGCTCACGCAGTTCTTCACAAGGTGGTGAGCCTCACCCCATTTTCGCTTGTGAACACCTGAGATCTTCAGATTTTCGGTACACTTTTCGATGGTGAGTCCAAAAAAATGTGCAGCGTAATGTATTGAACCATATTGCTTTGTGGAAACTGTCATTTTGGTCATTTTATATGACACGCCGCATTGGCTTAGTACAAGGGTAGGGAACTCCGGTTCCTCGTGAGCCATATCTTGCCTGTTTTAGGTCCCTCCCTACTCCAACACACCAAATTTAAGGTGTTCAGGCCTCGACAGAGCTTGCTGATGAGCTGACCATTTGAATCAGGTGTCTTGGAGGAAGGAAGGACCTAAAACAGGCAGGATAGGGCTCTCGAGGAACCGGAGTTCCCTACCCCTGGCTTAGTAGGTTACTGGAGAAGGGATCCTGGGGCTCAACTGAAGCAGCATTTTTGACAGCGCCTGTGATTAAGAACACCTGGATTCGACACTAAATGGCAGATTGAGCAATCATGGTCAATCAATGATGGCGGAGAGGTGGATCCGAAAAATAAAAAAGTTAATCCATTACATCCCCTAACCCCACTGCAACGAGTGGGGGCTTCATAAGGACTACATGAGTCTGCTATTTCTCCAAACGCAACAATGTCCTACCGCTTGCTGTGAGCTGGAAACTGCTGGAAACAAACTGGAGTTTTTTTTTTTTTTTTTTTTTAGAATAGCTAAATTCATCCCATAATCAGATGACTGTGGCAGTGACAGTATTGGCATGCATTCTCGAACCACGTTGCAAGAAGTTCTGAAGAACCGTTCCAATGTAGCCGCACAGCCCTGAAAGATTATAATGGAAAAGCAACTACATAGGGAGGAAACAGGGTTTTTCGTGGTAGAACCGGTCCAGTGGAAAAGGGGCTTTAGCTGCCATTAGACATCATCACTGATGGTGGCCCTGGGCATCAACACACCTTTGGACGCCACTGGTTACAATATGTCCTTTAAGTGCCCCATCAGGCCCAGCCTTTGCAAAATAAAGGCTTAATGATGTAGACCATTGGGTGAATTCTGCCTCTTTGGTAGCCTTCCTGTTTTTGTACTAAGTGCAGTAATGAGAACAACTTGTAAGGAAACCCCAGCTTCTATTCATGGCTCCAAAACCTTCTGGAGTCACACAGTGTGATCATGTCAAGTCATGAAAATGAATCGTTTATGATTTTCACTGCAGCTGTTTTCTGGCTAGTTTAAAGGCTCTGAAATAATAACAATGTGTCAGGCAGACTCTGGCCAAAAAGACATATTGTTATAGTATCATCCTTGAGAGACTCACCACACCCTCAGTTTCAGTCGCTATATGGAATGGAGCTGAGCGGGTGGGACAATCCATGGAGAGAGCAAAGGGTGACTTAGATTGCTTCATTAACCGTTTAGTCATCTCTGAATGTACAGAAAGAATCTGGAAACACAATCCTTCTCCTCCACAAGCACTCGCCCACCCGAATCAAAATATTGGAATGCCAAACCACTAGGTTTGGTTGACAGGCTCTGTTTGAGCTCATCGTTCCCGAGTCAGGGCTCTGAAGGTCTTCCACACCAAACTCGAATACAACCATGCTGGTATGGAATGTAGGCTACTTTGCGCAGTGGGGCACACTCATTTTCGAACAAAAGTCCTTCACCAACATCTTCCCACAAAGCAGGAAGCAGATAATTCTCCAAAATGTATGACGAAAGAATAGAGAGTGAGCCTAGCAAAATTCCTGATTGATTGTTTAAAAGTGCCATCTCACACTTTTGTCCACACAGTTCGTCTTTATATACCGTAAATCTACATATATGTATGCACTGAATAGCTGGATATAGCAACGCTTTTAAAGAATACGTTCTTGGATTTCTGCCAAACACAGATTACCATGTTCAAATTCTTCTGAGTTTCTTCAGCAATCTATTTTTGCTGTTGTGCAGAAGTTGAAACTCTGTGAGCCCTATTTTTAGCGACAGGTATGCGTGGGCGCAACATAAAAACTGGTGCATTTTGGCAGACCGTGCTACGCCTCACTGGGCGTTCGGGTGGACGGAGGGCTTTTACGATTGCAATATGACGATTTGGTGACAGAAAGTAGACTAGATTTTAGACCTGGTGAAAGCAGGGGTAAATTGTGGTGCAGGTGGTTAAATGCAATGTTGGTGGATTTGATCCAATCCAGGTGCAGGCAGACACATTCTGGGCTCCGCTGATATGTGTGAGGGATGCCATCGTATTTCATTCAGAAATATGACAATAACATGCATCAAACCTTCCTAATTATTGTCAAAATCTATTAAGTCAATTCATCCCCCTGTACCGCGACAAAGGTGGAATGTGTGTGTGGTTTTGGGGGCGTTGAAGACAGTTTCCAAGTGCCCACTTTGCAGCGGCCAACTTTACATCATCGGCAAGTGGAGATCTTCTTGCAGTTCCTCTTAAAAGTACTTTGCGCACGCCAAACTTCTGCATGGATTCCAGCGAGTCCATTACGCTTCCATCATATGGATTGCGTGCCTCTTCTGTGCTGAACTTAAATGGAATGAAGGGAGCCACTTCCATTGGCACGGGTCGGCTGTGTTCAGTCCCACAATGGCGCAAACGCCCATTTCTAATTTCTAACTGCACCCTATGCGTCTATGAAAATGCCAAAAGAAAGAAAACTGCACCCATGTGTACAGTTACGCTGCACTTTCGTTAAACTTGCACCGGGTACGAAAATAGGACCCTTTATCTTAATACCAAATGATGGCCTTGCATGAGCCGTATTGTTTTAAAATCTTCTACAACACCTGCATGTTTGACAGTTTAAAAAAAGTCTGAAATAATGCTATTTTAGACTGTTTATGATGTAATTGCATTTAAATAAAACTGAATTGTGGCAGAAATGATACACAGTGACAGCTGACCATTTTCCCCCCCAATACTGAAAACCTCATGCAAATTACACGACAATTTCTACTATCTTTGTGCATGGGGTTTCATGTCTAGGCTGTTGTGTAAAAAAAGCAACAGGAACATTTTGGGGGGAAAATGTCATGGTGTCAATTTATAAAAAGCAAACATTAATTGCAGATCAGGGACATGGTGGTTGGTAACCACAAGCTACCACAGTGACCTCTACATCCTGACTTTCCATGTTGGAACGACTGCTTTGAAAAGCTACCATGTCATATCTGCACTGTCTTCCTGTCTATGTACCGTCACTTTTAAACATTATGTTGTTATTAAGGTTACGTCATCAGATCTTTCCGTTTCTTAAGTTAAATAAAAAAAAAAAGCCCCCTCACACGATGCTGCATGCTGTCAATCACAGCCCACTGACACGAGACACTCAGGAGCCTGCAACCTCATAATGGTCATTATAGGAAAAATGGTCATTAGGTTTCAGTCAAAACGTTTCTTGATTTTTTTTTTTCCCCCGGCCCTATGTCATGTAACCCCCAAGTTGTCTTTTCTCCTCCAGGATGTGCAACCATCAATGATCTTGTCTTACGATTGGCAGAGAAGCAGTCATTCATTTGATCGCAATGAAAGCATCCATGATATGCTCTTCCTTTGCTTGACAGAACACATTTGTTAATATCGATCGTGAATGAGGTATAAATCATTTTTTCAACCACTGAAGTAGATTTTTTTTCTGGTATCTTGTACTTTACTTGAGTATTCATTTTTCTGACCATTTTTTAATCTTAATTGTTTTGTTCTGCTTTGCCTTGTTTTTGTTTCAGCTCCACTGTGGTCTTGTGCCAGCCTACTTTTGGTGCAAAAAAAAACAAAAAAAAAAAAAAAAGGAAAAATGTTTGCCTATTCTGAGTCGGTATCATTAGCCCTTCTAAAAAATAGTAAATTGTTAGTTTTCAATGTCAGCAAAGCTGTTTTGATAGCATTCAAGACCTACTTTGGAAAAAGGGAGAAACTTTGCACGCAAAGTTTGTTTTTGTTGTTGTGCCAAGTTGTGAAAATGGGTATTATGCACAATTCCCAGTAAAACATTCATGTTTGCTTTTGTACAGAACTAATGCATTTCAGGCTTAACTTGTTTTCATTTTTACTTATAAGTTGAATGAATACCTATACTTTTAACATTTTTATACACACGTACAGTACCAGTACTTCTACCTTAATAGAGGGTGAGAAACTTTTCCCCACTATGATTAAACTAAGCTGTATCTATAACATTAGGGGTGGAACGAGTTCTCGAGTAATTTGAGTACCTCGATTAAAAAACATGCTTGAGGAATTTTTCCTACCATGGGAAATCATTTATTTGATGTGCACCATCGGGAAGACAAGTCAAGCCAGCCGGCACATTTGTTCATATTATACATGACGGTAACACACCGCCAACCCACTGCGAGAGCCAATTTTAAAATAAATTAATGATATGAATGACATCTACCAATGCTTCTGCAATGTCAAACTGTGGCCAATATATACTGTGAAGTCATCTGAGACATGTGAGCCAAAGCTGCAGTTAGTTTGGTTTTGTTTTGTTATGTGAGTCCCGGCTTAGTCGGATGAGTCATACAGTATACATTGAAAAGACATTTAACACCTGACCCGCGGCAACCAACTTCTCATTTTCTTCAGTCCGAGCCAAACACATTCTGCAAACGTAGCTGTTAAAGCCATTATGTGATTCGTCAATTTACGGCAGAGATGAATATGAATTAGCTGTTTGGATTCCATTTTTTTTCCGGATGTGATGATTTATTTCACAGCAGGACTCTCTTATCCATCTGCATAATAAATATGAACATTTTGCAATGTGGGCCAGTGAGCCGAAGTGAAACTCGCAATGTCATGAGCCTCCCTCTGTCTCGGTGTTTAAAATAAAATCGGAGATGGCACCTGGTGTCTGAGTGAGATGGAGTGAACGGTTACAGGCCTTTAAACAATACAATTGGAATTATCTCCTCTCTCGTCTCTCATGACAAGAAGCCATATAAAGGACGGAAAATGGAGCCCGACTTGCGTGTCATGTAGTATGCATCAGTCACTTCGATAATGCCTCTCTCATCCGTTTGTTCACGAGGTCACCACATTTGCAAATGAACAGAAAGCTGAAATAATCTACTCTGTCATCACGATTATCACAGTATATTCGTTTTTAGGCGAATTTGACATTTCCTCTGTTTCCCCACAGTTCATGAGAATTAATAAAATCCCATACTTCCCCGCCGACTCATTAAAACATCTTGCACCGAAAATGTCATCTCCTTTGTGCATGCAAACCTCATTTAACCCATTCTCCTCTGTAAGCAATCTAGAGCGCTCCTCTGAGATGTTGGCTTTGCTGTAATTCCAGAGTAGATGAGAAGATAAGGTATCCGAAGGCTGCAGGCATGAGGGAGGCAGCACTTGAGAGACAAAAGTGAGCAGAGGGACAAAGAGAGGTTTGTTCAGGAGTAAGCCAAACTTTTATGAAAAAAAAACTACCACCCTGTCCTCTTCAAAGTGGCCAAAGAATTAAATAATCAAACTGTCAAACTCTGGTTGAGTTAAAACATAATGAGACTATAAGTAGTCAGATCATGAAATGCTCATGCTTTTTGCCAGCAATCTTAGAGAACACGAAATGGGGAAGTGAAAATGGTCTAAAACAGTGGTTCTTAACCTGGGTTCGATCGAACCCTCGGGGTTCGGTGAATCGGTCTCAGGGGTTCAACAGAGCCTCTGCCAGGGAGGGTAAGCCACACCCGACTAAACATGGCAATTAGTTATGACACGCCCACTTGGCCATCACAGATGATCACATGACATTGCTTGTCCATTCGGTGCTATGGGAGATTTAGTTCGCTTAGTAGTCAACGTGTGACTGTCGTGATAGTACGTCGTACAATTAATTTTAAAAAAATGTATATTTATCTCTTGATATTGTATTTACATTTTTCTGTTTTTAATGAATGCGTTTTTTTAACATATCTTGATTTTATATATCTTGATCTCTGGAATGACCTCCCGCTGAACATTCGGCAAGCCCCCTCGCTGCCCATCTTTAAAACCCGTCTCAAAACTCACTTGTATTCTTTGGCATTTGACTCAGCATGACTCAGATTTGATCTTAGTTTTATTGTTTGGTGCCTTCTACCATCTTTGTTACTGATTTATTGCTTTATTGCTGTATATATGTTAGTTGCTCCATGTACAGCACTTTGTATGCAGCGATGGCTGTTTGAAGGTGCTCTATAAATACAGTTGAGTTGAGTTGTAAAAAAAAATATATATTTAGTTTTCACTAATGAAGGGTTCGGTGAATGTGTATATTAACTGGTTGGGTTCGTTACCTCTAAGAAGTTTAACAACCACTGGTGTAAAACATTATTATTATTATTATTATTATTATTATTATCCTTATTATCCATCCATCCATCCACACATTATCTGATCCGCTTACTCTCACAAGTGTTGCGGGCATGCCGGAGCCTATTCCAGTTGTCTCCAGGTAGGTGGCGGGGGACTCCTTGAACTGGTTGCCACCCAATCGCAGGGCACACATAGTGCTCACAATCACACCTAGGGACAATTTAGAATGTTCCATTAAACTGCCATTCATGTTTTTGGAATGTGGGAGGAAACTGGAATACCCGGAGAAAAGCCACGCAGGTATGCAAACTCCACACACAAGCCGGAATCGAACCCTGCACCTCTACATTGTTCCCCCCTATAATAAATAATAATAATCATCATCATCATCATCATTATTATTATTATTAGCATTATTATTATTATGACGTGAACGTGGGCATAGACAAATCAAAATATTTTATCAGCCTTCTTTTATTCATTTTGAAACTTAAATGTATTTCAACATATGTATGAGTTTTCATCCATCAAGAAAAAAAATTAATTAAAATCAAGTGCGAGTACGGAATGTGAGCCGTATATTCTGACCAAGAGTTTCTGAACGCACCCATAATATTAAACCCAAGATCTACAGTTGCCTTTAATGGATAGAAAATAAACAGAAAGAAGATTTGGTCAGGTCATTTACTTCTGGCTCAGGGCCCTATTTTCATTCCCAGCGCAAGTCAAAGAAAAGCGCAGAGTAACAGTCCGCAGGGGTGGAGTTTTCTTTCTTTTGGTATTTCCCTAGATTTTGTGCAGGTAGAATTGGCCATAGGGAATTTGTGCCGCTATGCGCCATTGTGGGATGGAATTTACCGGTAGCTGAGTCTCGTCCAATTTTAGTCCAACCTGTCAACTGTCAACTACATCCATGGCCCAAGGCAGCAATGTTTTTGACAATGTTTGACCAGAGCCATGCCATTAATCCCTTAAAGACGTTTTGCCTGTCTTATAAAATACTTCCGGTTTCTGTTGAATGGGCTTTCACGTGTTTGGCAGGAGCGTCATTATCACATGTTCTGCAGTGTCACACATGATGTAAGCATTATGACCAAAAGAAGACCAAGACAAATGCAATGAACGGATATTAAATTGTATGTTCGGAAGAAATGCATCCTTAATAGATCTTTTTTCTTTTTTTTTAGGGTCAGAGACTCTCGTGAAGTGTTTGAAAAATTTTAACTGAATCGGAAGCTTAATGTGGTTGCAGGTGCTCGTGATGAATGACAACGTAATTAAACCTGTAATGTGCAATGTTTTGGGCGTGTTGGGAGACTGAATCTCTTGACAGTGACAGATGGAGCACATGGCCCAGTTCGAGTCACTGGTCCACCGGCTCACTGCTTGGCACCAAAGATCATTTACATCTATCACAAAGCTGTCTGCGGCATCAGTGGCCTGATGGCTGTGGTCGTGACGACACCTCACCATGGGCGTGCGTGAGGCACACAGGCAGAGACCTCATCTTTTTTTTGGAACATGGGCTGCTTTGCCATGTTAAATCACTGCACTGAATCCATGAAAAAAAAGATTCCTGTCTACTTTGAAGTGATTTCCCTGGTGGCTGCGTCACTCATCCAAAACAGTTGCCGTAAGATGATAAAAGCCTTGTCCAACAGGTGGCGCCCCCTGTCCCCGACTCTGTCCTCCGGTTTCTGTTGCTGTCCATGAAAGAGGGCCTCATACACCCCAGTAACAGATTTGATTGGAAACCATCTAGCCCCTGGCAACCAATCCCCTCGCAGTGCGCACACACAAACCCAGACATGGTTACCATGGCAACTGTGGTGTGAGGAGTAGTCTTAATGATTTGGTCTATGGACCGAGCCAGACGATGGTCATGAGGGGGCAAGGTCTCCACCGGAGTGTAAGCAGGAGAGAATGGGTGGGTGCTGAACCACTGGTGCGTGTTTCAGAAAAAAATGAAAAATTCACCTTGTGGGCAAAAGTAATGAAGGCCATTACACAAAGTGAAAATAAATATAGACCACTGGATTCTTGCACTTATAGCAGCTTTCACTCTACATTTTGTACAATATTTAATATATAAAGATTTTCTACAAGATTTTGAAGTGTATCTGTCACAATGGTGAACGGTCAGGGCCTGGAAGGCCTTCTATGCTGGCCTGAACACAATCAGAAGCTTTGACATATATTTACAACCTAAATCTAGTGTTTGTTCAATGAAATTCTATTCATTTATTCACTGAAGTCAGTTGTTTAGACGTTTACCACATGGTTAATTCAATATGAGCATCTGCTCCATGCTCATTGCGAATGTTTTCATTTTGCATTTCTGTGTTTGATTCTTTGTTTCATTTAATAAGCAGCTGTATTTGCAACAACGGCACTCCTTTTTTTCCACATAGCTAGAGTGACGGTGTGTAAATCTCTCTTGAGGCTAAAATGTTGCCTTGTAACACAAAACTCAAAACAGTAACCATGTGATGATCAGTAAGTCTAGGCACCAAGTACCACTGTATTAGGAATGGGACTGTTTGTTTTTTAAATCCGATTTCAGATTCATCCTCACAGGGTCAGAGCACTGGACTGCAATGACGTCAGTATTTTTCTGTCCTTGGAATGGTTGGTCAAGTCAAAACGTATTACAGCCAACTTTGACAAGCAAATCATGTACAGTATATAGCGAACTGCACACATGAATAATCAGACTCTCTGGTCATTATAATCTACTTTATTTAAATGTGTCATGTTATTACTTGGTAGATATATTTAGATTCTAGACAGTGTTACATGATTCTGATTCTGATACAATACAACAATATACTGTACAAGCATAACTTGATGGATCTTCCTTTGTACAATCGAACACAGACTGCCGGAACAGAAAGGCTGTTGCGGAATTTAGGTTACAAATTATAGAATTGTCTTGAACTGAATATCAACCATTCGTTCGAACTAAGGGGCGGCACGATGATGAGTGGTTAGCATGCCTGCCTCGCAGTACAGCTTTGTAGGGTTCGATTCCGGGCTAAGGCCTTCCCGTGTGGAGTTTGGATGTTCTTCCTGTGCCAGTGTCTGGTTTCCTTCCACATTCCAAAAACATGAATGGCATGTTCATGAAATCCCCTAAATTGTCCATAAGAGTGATTGTGAGTGTGAATGGTGGTTTGCCTAAGCATGCCGGCTCGCAACCAGTTCAAGGTGTACCCCGCCTACTGCCTCGGAGACAGCTGAGATATGCTCCAGCAAGCCCGCGACCCTCGTGAGGATAAGCAGTTCGGATAATGGATCGATGAATGGATGTTACGAAGGGATTCAATTCAACACCTGATTAATTAAGTGAATGAATAAAATACTTTAATTGTCAATGAAGAAGCGCATCACAATCTTATACGTCATCTGTTACACGGTGCTGCTGTATGTATGTTCAATTTTGTTAGCTGCAAGTTTTAACTAGCCGCTCATCTGTGCTGCTCTACTTGGAGCAGGATATCAAACAGCTTCCAAAAACTGGGCTTTTCAGAGATTACTGATGCTGAACCAATTCTCTCTGGTGACTGGAATGGGATTAAAGGCTGGGTGTGTATGTGTGCCCTCGTGTTTATGTTTATGTGTCGATGCACGTATGTCCACTAAGGAGAATGAGATGAAGACAGAAAAGGGGGCAAATCACGTGTGTGCATTCCCAGCATCCATTGTTGTTTGTTGTGATAACTGCAGCTTGTTTAATCTTGCAGCCATTTTGTTGTCTTATGTGGCTCCTCTCTATGGCGCTTCTCACGGCAGTCACGGGCTTAACTTCCCAGAATGGTTACCATAGCAACACAGACAGAGGTTTATCTGTGACCATGGTGATTGCTGATGCGCCAAGATGTGCCTCGCCAAGGTTTGGGGATGTAGAGCATTAGTCCGAGTTTGAAAGGGGGTAGCAGTGAAGGGAGGGTCAGACGGTTACACTACTGTTATTTTTGTATTTATTTATTTAGATTATTTGATAAATAGTTCCGAATCTGATTACTCTAATCCTACCCATATTTTAAACCACTTTGACTCAAGTGTTTCCTGGGTGGCTGTCTGTCTGTCTCTCTGTCCTGTCAGGCTGTAAAGTTCGACTTTTATTGTGGAAAGAACTTTGTGTTACAATATTTTGGATGAAATGTGCTCCGTAAATAAAGCTTCATTGATTGATGTTGAGGAGGAGGGCTCTGTGTGTGTGTGTGTGTGTGTGTGTGTGTGTGTGTGTGTGTGTGTGTGTGTGTGTGTGTGTGTGTGTGTGTGTGTGCGTGTGCGTGCGTGTGTGTGTGTGTGTGTGGGGGTGTGTGTGCGTGTGTGTGTGTGCGCTTTCTCCGAGGCAAAAATTGAAATGATCTTGTT
Organism: Hippocampus comes; assembly: GCF_001891065.2. Taxonomy (NCBI): domain Eukaryota; kingdom Metazoa; phylum Chordata; class Actinopteri; order Syngnathiformes; family Syngnathidae; genus Hippocampus; species Hippocampus comes. The sequence continues at coordinate 206,751 of NW_017804846.1, forward strand.
TCTCTTGTTTGGTCCTACATGCCATTTACCTCAGTGTTCTCAAATCAATTCCGCTGCCATTTTCCTGCCACAGTGAATGGCTTTAATTTTCCCTCCCCTCTGCATGTGAGTAGTAATTTAAAAAGTGTAAATACAGCTATTGTTGGAGGCATAATCAAACATTCATGAGAGCGGGATCGAGGGAGAAGCAGAGAATCTAGGTCACAGAAAGCGCTGGCAAGACGGCTGCTTCGCTCAGTACATCGTTCTCTTTCTAAACCTCTCTTCCACTCTTTTTTGTCTTCCCAGCTATCTCTATTTCCACCCTCACTCATTTTCTCTCATCTTTCTTCTTTCATCTTGTCTTCTCCCCACTCTCCTTCATCCCACCTTTCTTTTAAACCCACGGCTCACCTCTCATTTGTATTCCTCTTCTCTCCTCATCATCTCTCCAGAGCTCCCCTCCAACAGCTTCCTCCATTCCCTTTGCTTCGGTGTCTTTTATTCTACTTATGCACTTCAGTAAAACATAATGTACGAGTGCCACCACAACCTTAAACCTCACCTGCAACATTTGAGGATGTCTGTGCATTTAAGCACAGTATAACACCTGCAGACGACTGATACGCTCACTTGTGGTAACAATCCTCTTGAACATCATCCGTCAAGGAGAAGTCATGTTGTTAGTGCTTCAACAATCATCCAGGAGCAAACTGAAGTGTCGAGCAACATATTAAAAGTGGATGACCTTGATTGTGAAAAACGAGCCAGAAACAGCAAAAGAAACATTGGCAAATAGAAATGCCTTAAAAACAAAGACAAAACTAAGGGCTCTATTTTTTGTACTCAGTGCAAGTTTAGCATGAGGCGCAGAGGCAGGCTAGACCAAGTTTTGGTATTTTCGAAGATAAGCGCAGCTTGACACAAAATCAGGTGTTCTGCGCCGTTGTGGTCATGAACACAGCCAACTTGATTGGCAGCCAATGGAAGCGAGTCTTCTCATTTCCTTGAACATCAGCGTGCAAGAGGGAGGCGTGCTTGGCATGGCGGATGCAGGACCTGATTTGCTGGAGTTCATGCAGTAGATCGTGTCACACCGCCGTGAGGGTTGTTTGTGTTTGTCTGCCCACTTCCTATTTAAATTTGAAAGAATGACTCTCCTCTGTTTCAGGTCACTTGCCCTTCCTCCTTGGCCAGTCTGATTCTCAGTCCCTCCCTCATTGTTGCCAATTAAACTCGTGTTTAAATGGTCCTTGTCTCCCTGTGTCCTGTGCCAGTGTTTTTCGTCCTTATGCCTGCACTCTAGCCTCTCGCCACAGCTCTGACCAGTCCTTGCCTTGTTTCCACAGCCTTGCCTATTTTGAGTTTTCAGCCACTGATCCTCAAATAAATATCTCCTTTACTCTGAACCCTGCAGCTGTGTCCTGTGTTTAAGCCTTGTACTGACAGTTCGACATGTGCAAAGTCTGTTTATCAGGAACTGCAAGCAGGCCATAACGGCTGGATGATGTAAAGTTGGCCAGGGCGATCACAGATCAACGCTGTTAAGTGGCCAATGGGGACTGCCTTCCAATCTTTGTGTCCTTGTGTAATCCCCACTCACCCCAATAGCTGTCGAATGGATTGATGTCATATTTCTGAATTAAATACAATGGCATCCTGGTGGCCCGCTGGTCAACTGGTTAGCGTGTCGGTCTCACAGTGCAGAGGTGCAGGGTTCGATTCCGGCTGCGGCCTTCCTGTGTTGCATGTTCTCCTTGAGCCTGCGTGGGTTTTCTCCGGGTACACTGGTTTCCTCCCACATTCCCAAAAAAACATGCATGGCAGGTGAATGGAACACTCTAAATTGTCCCTCGTCTGTGTATGCCGTGTGATTGGCTGGCAACCAATTCAGGGTGTCCACCGCCTACTGCCCGAAGACAAGGGGGATAAGACCATGACCCTCAGGACAAGCGGGTCAGAAAATGGATGGATGGATGGATGGATGGATGGATGGATGGATGGATGGGTGGACACAATAACATCCACCACATGTCCGCGGAGCCCAGACTCTTTCTGCATGCACCTCGAACAAATTCACCAAAATCATGTAACATGACCTGCACCTAAATTTTGTCCTGGTTCCAGCAAAGTTTACACATGTTGATTCTAATACCGGATTCATCATTATCCAGACGATCAAGAGTCTAAATCTCTGCAAATGTCCATCATCCACCCCTCTTTCTCCCCTCTTCCTCTTCAATAAGATATGTTTTCTATTAAATACCAGGGATTGGCCTGCAAGTGGAGAGTAAAATCTCGGTCTCTGGTTGGAAAACACTGTCCTGTCCGCTTCTGACCTAAATATTAACCAAAAAAGATGGGAGAGTTTGGAATTGAAACAAAGCAAAATAACAACAAAATATAGGTCAGATGTTGTCTTTTGAAAGCTCCACAAGTAGATTGAGCCGAGATGAAATAATCATGGTCATGTTTGAAAGAGACAGAGAGACTGCCGGACTGCTGCTCCTCTTGGCTATCGAGGATTAGCCAACTGGCAGACAGGATGACTCAGTTGTCTATGCAGTTACTCTGTTCATTCTGGCTCACGAAAGTACAGATGAGAAAACAATCAGAGGGAGAACTCGTTTCCCAGAGTCAGCTTTTGCTAATAAATAAGTTCCTTACAATGAATTACATGCACAAAAAAAAAACGTAATTCATTAGTACAATGTGATAAACACTTTCAGAGACACCCGCTTAATGACTCAAATCATTCATTCGGGGTTGATCCTCTTTGTATACTGAAGAAAGTCTTCCTTGAAGATTAGAAGTTGTTGTGGTCACAAAGGGACTAACTCTCATGGTCATTTTTCCACCTTTCTTCTTCTTTTCCATTTGGCATATTTTTTTACCCGCATTTCTGTCTGTGTTCATCACTCACTATTATTCAGGAAACTGCTTTCACACCCCGCAGACCTTCAGTCGAACCCATCCTTTCACCCAAACGTTCCCTCTTTGCATTCCTCTACACTTCCCGTCTTCATCTCTCCACCCACATGCTTCCCACAACCTGATGAAGAGCTGGCCTGACAGGCTCATCAATAACGCAAAGAATTTTCAACCAAAGTCGTTTCATATTTAAGATGCCGATCGCTCCATTTTTAGCATCTCTTCTTCCGTGTGATTTCAATCTTGATACCGCAAAGCTTTTGTCTCTTCTCATCTGTTTCCTCCTTGCATGGATTTTTAACATCTGACACCCGTGCTGCGGTGCTGCGCCTTTTTCTTTTGTCATTTTTGTCTTCTCCTCAGCCACTAAATAAGACAGGAAGGATTGATTAGCTCATCATATTCCCTTTCCTCTCTTCCCGCTCCGCATGTTCTCCCATCACCTTCTCTTCATCAAGGAGCCCGGACTTCAAAAAAATGCCTCATCAACTCGAGCGGCATCTGTGGATCAGTGAGATGCAAAGGGGAAAGAAAAGAAAAAGCTGAGACTGCAGATCATGTCCCTTGAGTCCTGAAGCCACAGCTTGAGTAACATCAGATGTGTGCAAGACAATGGCAATTCCTCTTGGACTTTGCCCATGTTTATTCACGACATCTTTAAAAAAAAATTTGAAAAAGTGATCTATTCATGTCTAAAACACACATTAGCATCATTCTGCGTGCTAACTTCCGAGTCTTTCATCTCGCTAAGCCTTTGTGAAGATGCAAGTGATGATGCAAACCACAGAGGAGGAGGTGAGACCTCAAATGTCCTCTTGAAGCCACAAAGTGAAAAGGTTTGTTTTATATAAATGGGTGTACGAGGGTGATGGAAAAAAATGAGCCAGAAGAGATGAACTGTTCTGAATGTGTAGAAGATATGCTGGTTTCCACTTGCTAAACATGTTGCTATGAACTTAGTATGTTCTGAATGCAGCCATGTACAGTCCATGCATGTGGCAACATGTACTAACAGCTGACCAACTTCCACTGTGTCTCCTCCTGATAACCCCACTCCCCCCCCCAACCCCCCCAAAAAAGACATATTTACATCACGCTTCATTGCACCTGTATTGAGTTCACTCCACTGAGCAAGGGAAAGTTTCTCATGTTTGGCGTTATTTCAAAGTGTTCTTTTAGAAATAACTCATGCATCAGTAATAAGAGGTCCTCTGAGCACAGCGCTATGGGAGCAGCTCGTTTGACCATCGGTGGCCCATACAAATGCGGCGTCTGCCATCAGGGAATCAAAGCAACCGACTGCTTCGCCTTTGTTTTTTGTTTTGCTATTACAAAAGCCTAAAGTCTGTGGCTTCACTGAAGTGTGTGACTTCAAGACCTCCATGTTTAAAGCGGTCTGCGACCTTAATAAGAAAAAGCAGTGCCTTCAATGGATACATGGGAAATTTTAATGAATAAATAAAAATCTATACTTTTGGTAACGTTAGCAGGCAAAATGTTGATTGTCTTTCAGCACTTTGATAATAAGATTGTAAAAAGGAGCACCATCAGGGTAGGACAGAATTTCCCGAAACCGGCTTTTAAATGGAAAAAAAAACTGAGATCAAAAAAGTGGCAGGTGTCAGGAAAAAAAGAATCGTTGTCAGAATGTGTCAAATGAAAAGCTGTGGCACATGCGTCACTCATGGGGCCAGACAGAGGTGGTTGCTAAAGTTGGCGCAAAGTGGGACAGAGATCGATCCTTTGCACCCCATCATGGCTGAAGTTGGTAAGCTGTATCATTAAATGTTAAAGTTTCGAGTTAGATTATCCCAGTAAAATGGCCAAGTACTTATTTTGTGAACATGTTTACTTGTAATGTTTAAAACATGTTGCTTTTGAAAAAAAAGAACAAGAAAGAAATTATAGCATGTATAGTGAAAATGAAGTGAGTAATCTATTGTGTTTGAAAATACTGTTCCTGTAACACGACAAAATAGTGAAAATGATCATAAATGTAATTTGGTAAAATATATTTTAAAATGTGCATAATGTTTTATAGAAGTACATTGAAACCACGTGGACGACAAGCAGAGGTGGGAGTAAGTCACATACAGGAGTGTACATGCAAGTCAAAAGAAGGTCTCAAATCGTAATACATATGCTGTTTTGGGTGTTTCTGTTTCCTAAATCTATAAGGGTTTGGTGACAATCCGTTTCCCAGATCAATTAGTGTTTGTAGTTGTGTTTTCTATCTTGTTGTATTTAATTTTGTTTACATTACAGCAAACTGAGTATAAGTGGGGGTGTTAAGAAACAGTATTTTATATCCTCATTTATGTAATGCTGTAATATGTTCTTTATGATAGAAATGTGTCATTGGGACATAATGCTTGTTTATTTTGATCGGATCTGGCAACCCAAGATACAATGTCTGTATTCCGCGCGAAATGTCTTACTTCCTGTTCAGTGGTGATGAGAAGCGGCTGCTCTCTGTGCAGTCGGCAAAAATGTAAAGTGTCCTTGGGTATTTTGAAAGGCGCTTATAAATAAAATGTATTATTATTTTTATTATTATTATTGTAAAGGGTTGAGGCATGAATTTTTTGTCGGTTGTCTCTTTTTGAAGTTGAATGAAGATGACCTGCATCAATATGGTGAACATGCTCACGACCAGAAAAGTACTCAAAGTGGAATCTACGTGTAGATGTCTATGCTTGAGTAACAATTGCTTTTTTAAGAATAATAATAAAAAGAAAACCTTTGTTCGTCTCACAAAGTAGAAGAACAAAAAGTATAGAAGCTGCTGTAAAGGCATAATGGTATAGTTTCATGATTACACTCTCCATAGTGTCTAATCTATCGCTTCATTGTCTTCCCAAATGCATAACTCACATGAAGTTTAGTTAATATTCAAGGAGCTACTAGTGAGATAAACTGTGGAGCTAACCTAGCTAGCTTAGCTTCAAAGTTCACACAGTTTTCTTTCCTGCGTCTGACAGACAAAAGTAAGTATTGCAGAAAATGTGTTTCTCATATGTTTGAATATCAAATCTTGCATGTTGCTCTTGTCTTATTCCGCTTGTTCTATCAAAACAAGAAAAATGTGTCTGAATATGTGGCCAGAGCATACTGTTGGCCGACGTGCCAGATTGTTGGCACGCAAGAGATAAAAATGTGCCTTTTGTTTTTTTTTTTTTTCAAAACAAAAGGAACATTATATTTGAAAATAGATTTTCAAATGTAATCAGAAGTTTACATAGACTTCAAGTCATCGTCAAGTCGAGTCTTTCTAAGTTTTCTAAGTCATAAAATTAGCAAATTGACTCGAGTCCAAGTCATGTGCCTTAAATCCACCACCTCTGAGTGATGGGTTAACCATGACAGATGGATCTGAAATACACAGTAGGTATAGAGATAGCATAACTTTTATCTGGGCTATTGTTTTTTTTTTTACTGATATAAACGTTTGTGTATTTTGTATACTTTTCCTATTTAAATTTACTGCTGATTTTGGTATCCAAAACACATGTAGACACTTGGAAATATATAAAAGTGATGAGGATTAGACCGTACTCCGTTTGAGATTAATCTGTCTCTGTGACAAGTGTTTCGCCAACCTTTGCAGGCCACGCCACGTGGCAGCAGGCTCCAAACATCGAGTAATGACTACCGGGTGTGACCTCACAGGCCCTCCCCTCAGGCGATTTTAATGTAATTCGATGAACACTAGCTAATGACTGAGTGGATTTTTACATTCCGCACTATGCTCATATGTACTAGACACTGTGCTTTTAATTAAGCCATCGTGAGTAAGGTTCCATTCTACGTCAGCTGGTGTCAGATGATGACAGTAGCGCCTCTAATGGACACTGGCAGGCACAGGCAGTGCCCCGCGTCTACTGACAGTGTGAGCCAGCTGTGTCAGTGAAATCAAATTTGTCATTTACGCCATGGATCTGTTATTATAACAGGCTGTTCAAATAAAACTCACCTCCCACTTTGACTGACACATTTATTGCAATTTCAACATATGCCCCTGCCATTGCCCATTGGTGGGAGACACGTGAAATGTATACCCATTTACACACGTGTACAAAAGCACCACCCTTTGTAGAAAAAGTAGGTAAGCAGGGTGCTTAACTGAACCAACAGCAGGGGTAGGGAAAACATACAGAGGGGCCATCAGTAAATCACCTCCATCCGCAGCAGCTCCCTTGGGATTGGATGTCACTGGGAGGCCCTACGGTAAAACCTCTGGAGTGGAGAATGTTGCCGGGAAATGAGGAGTAGGCAAAAGTAAAAAGAGGATCCCCCCCCCCCCCCCCCCCCCCGCCATAAAACAGCAGCCCCCCCCCACTCCCATCCCAACCGCGAGCAATTTCCACAACGCAGCAGCACTGAGGAAGCCACACAAGTGCTTTTGTTCAGCGGCGACGCACGGCCGCCGCCGCGCC
>NW_017804846.1:214817-226821 GCF_001891065.2 Hippocampus comes
GGTGGGCAAAAGTAAAAAGAAGGGCCCCCCCCCCCCCTTCCGTGCAACAAACCTTTAAACTCAATCATTCCTTTGAGTTCATTTCATAATTTTTAAGGGCAGGAAGAGCGAGGAAGAGATAGGGGCAGATATTTAAGCAGTGTCACTCGCTGTCACCTCCTTAAATGTCCCCCTTTTAACCTCCTCCAGTGGCGTCAGCCAGAAAGCAGGAAGTGAACCGTTTGCCCTTTGACCAAAAAGGAATGTTTTCCTCCTCCATCCACAGCGACTGTGAAGTTACCCTGCCCCTGACATCGCAGAGTGGAGCTCTTCGGGACTTTCTGAAATGCTCATCCTTTTTTTGGAATGAAAAGATGGTTTCGCAATTCCACGACAGTCTTCTCTACTCAACGCAGTCTTCCACTTCAAAATACAGTAGTATGGCAGTGTAAACAATGAAATGGGATGCTAAGAGGCAACAACAATTAAGTGGAATGAAGTACTGTCTCCTTTCTATTTCCATTTTACATGGTGACAGTTGACCAGAGTAAAGTCGCGAATTTAGATAACACTGAACAGGAGACAGAAGGCAGCAAGCAAACAGACTGCAGTCGCAAAGCAGAGATTTCAGCGTGCCACATGTCAAATATTCCAATGATGCAGCAATGACATGTCTGATCAACCAATGATCATCTAGCAATCATTCATGCTACCTGTATGGTATTCTCTCTGCGCACTTGAAGGCCCAGCTAACCAGGTATTGCATGTCGTATCTGGTGGTACGTGATCGTGTGAAATGTCAGTGACAAAGTGCCGATTGCAATAGGGGCCATGATGAACCGTGGACTGTTGTGTCAGCATTTAACTATTCAGTGAAACCAAGCAAATACTGTGCTCTCTTATGAAGGTCTGGAATGCTTTGAGGTTGTGGACTACACACGGTATACGTATATCATATTCCCCAGTTTTCTGAAGTGCAGCATGAGAAAACAGATTCCTCTGATATAATGTGACAACTAACCTGATAATCTCAAATAAGGGTGTAATTTGGTTTACTGGCCCTGCGCCAGTCAAAGTCAAGTATTTTACCTTGCTCCTGGATGGGATACTTTTGTTAATGACTGCGAATGGACTTTAATCTATGGGTCATTAATCAATAACGTAGCTGCTGCTGGTGCTGCAGGGTACTGCTAACACATAGAGGTGAACCTCATCAAGTGATTAATATCATCTTTCACTGATAAAGAGGCTCCTCTTTGGTGATTTCTTTTTTAATTGTATTTTTTCACTCCCATAGCTGAAGCCAGTGAAAAATAGATTTTCTCTGCAAAGATAGCATAGCGGTGAGTGGAAGAGGAGGCCTTCAGTCATTCATTCTCTTGTTCCTGTGAATCTAAATTCTTGTAATATGTAATACAACGAAGACAAAGCTATATATGTCTGCTGTTATTAGATGGCTAATAGCTCAAACTAAATCCTATGTCCGTAGTACTGATTGTGACCATTTCTCGGTTAATGTAAAAGTAACCTGTCATCCATCGCGGATCACCGCTGCCATGAAGCTCTCAGGCACTTTCAAGATGCCTCAGCTTGCTCTTATCACGTATTAGATCCAGATGAGACCTGAGCCTCTCCTTGAGACAGTCTCAAAAAGTTGGCGATTAAAAGCAGATGGCTGACATAAGCCCTCTAAAGTTAATGCTGAGTGGGCCAGGACATGATAGCTAAGTCACAAAATTGTCTTGCATAAAAGAGGAGTTTGGCAGAGTAGAAGTTTTCAAAATGGAGTAATGCTGTTGCAAAGTCAAAAAGTTATATGAAAGCAAATGTAGTACAAGGGTAAAAGGACAATTATAATATGAATAGAATGTAATATTGATAGATTAGGAGAGAATGAAATAGTAATAGTAGTAGTAGTAAGATATTAATTACTTCCATTCATCCATTTTCAACATCGCATATCCTGTTCAGGGTTGCAGGTAGTCGAATCACATCATCTATTCTAACAACGCCCCCCCCCCCAAAAAAAAAATGCAGGAAATTGTGAGTGAGAGTGGGCTCAAATTAACTGAGACAAATCAAATTGGCATGTACTAGACGCATTGTTATCACCATCTCAACACATTAGCCATTTTCATTCACACAATTTCAGTATCAGTCAGACTTACAAGTACTCTTAAACAGGTAAGATAGGGAAGAGTGAATGTGGATAGAGGACAGGTGTCTCCAACCCGTGGCCTGGGGGCCCATTTGCAGCCCGCAGAATGATAGTTTGCGGCCCCCTACTTGACATCAAAGTTGCCCTGGCCGTTTGTTTTTTGTTTTTAAATCACTTACGGGTAACCATAGCTCAGACTAATGACAGCTTTTGGTGAAACGAATTTCTGATGTTAAACCTTTTTCAATACCAGCCATGATGAGAAAGGTTGGCGACAAGAACAGCCAATTCCAAGAAAAAGATACTCCCCCCCACCCCAGCCCAGGGACACCAAGAAATGCCTTGAATGCACATACGAAGCTGTGCAATGCTCAAGAAATTAGATGTCAGCTCGACATGCTGAGGAGTATGCAAGCACCAGGGAGATGACAGAGAGAACTTGGTCACTAATCTTGTTCACCTTCTGAAGAACTGCCAATGTTCTGGACTGTTATTCATAAAGATTGAATTAGTTCTACTTTTTTTTGTGGAATACTTGGTGCGGCCCAGACACACCCAAAGTCTCTCTCTGGTGGCTCCCACATAATGAGACCCCTGATAGAGGAGAATATAACAGTGATTTGGTGACGTGACTCAGCCCATATGTTTAAGCCAGGTGGCCATTGCAGCACGACGCCACCACTTGTCTTTGACTTGCATTTCTTTCTGTGTGCTATTTGACTTCTTTCTTTTGACTCCATACTCCATCCATACATCCCAAACAACGCATATTTTCATAGTATAGGTTCTGTGATGGCCATGCTACTTGTAATCATCTGATGAGTCTTGTTCAAGATCGCCAAATGCCTGGCTCAACACTTCATCAAGCAGAACAAATGAAAATGCTTTTTTTTTTTTTTTCGAGTTGAAAACACAGGCCCACACACTTATCCTGTTGCCATATATCAGGGGTGCCTCAAAGAGACTGACAGTTATCACGCTGCACAGCATGAGTGTTTTCAAATACTATTTATGAGTCACCCAAAAATGTTATCTTGGCCCTTTGAAAGTGCAATAAATAACCCTCCTGCCAGTAAAGATTATTGAGAGCTTTCATGTACACTTGTGGTTTTCTGTTTTGTTTTTAGGGGAACTGAATCTCAGGGCGGTAGTCGAGTGGTTAGCACATTGACTTCACAGTGCAGAGGTACCGGGTTCAATTCCAGCTCTGGCCTTCCTGTGTGGAGTTTGCATGTTCTCCCTGTACTTGCGTGGGTTTTCTCCGGGTACTCCGGTTTCCTCCCACATTCCAAAAACAGGCATGGCAGGCTGATTGATCACTCTAAATTGTCCCTAGGTGTGAGTGTGAGCGCGAATGGTTGTTCGTTTCTGTGTGCCCTGTCATTGGCTGGCAACCGGTTCAGGGTGTCCCCCGCCTACTGCCCAAAGACAGCTGGGATAGGCTCCAGCACCCCCCGCGACCCTATGTGAGGATAAAGCGGTTCGGAAATGAATGAATGAATGAATCTCATTGGTGATTGGACTGCAAAACGGGTTGAAAATAAACATTGCAAGCATGTCACCATGTGAATAGATTCCAAACGAGTAATCAACATTGCTTTTTTGTGACGCACAGTCGTAACCATCTCCTAAACTAACTCACTTAATAACAAACCGGAATTACATGGAAGTCAACTTTTAATGGACACTTGGTTTGCAACATCTTGTTTGGTTTGCGACACTTTGTACTTTCAGAGAAAAAGCCATTAAAAATGAAATGACAAGTGAAATGAACATATATCATGATTTTTCTCGCATTATAAATACATATTCTGTACAACCTATGAATATTATTAAATAAAATGCTCGTATGTGCTTCTTTCATCGACCCACTTTTTATTTTCGTCTGAATGTAAAATGTTTTCCTTTGGTCAAAACAAAATTTGAACCGAGATCCTCCACTTAAGTCGTTTTATTTTGGTTTTTTTTTCTGGAGGTCTAAATTGTTTCTGTTGCCGGTTCACTGAGCGTGTTTTGCCCCTCTAATTCTGTTTATGCGCCGTCTGTTGAGAGCATTCGAGCTGCCCCAGTGGCCCCCAGCCTTTACTAAAATGGGACTTCCTCTCTGACCTTTGCTGAATGGATGATCTTTGACCTTGTGATTCCAAATATGCATTCACACTTGTACATTAGCAGGCCTCTGCCTAAAGAATCTATTACGCAATTCCGGAAGCAGCTGCACTCACAATGAAAGGGGAAATAATACTCTGATTGAAAGCAGATAGTAAGAGATTAAAGATTGTGCAATAGACTTCTTGTCTCGTTTTATTGCTGATAGAGGATGTCGGTATCGTTCTGCTTGTCTGCCCTCTTTATCTGTTTGCCCTCCCACTTTTCTCCTGCAATGTGCCTTAAAGCAGTTTCTGATTAAGGCGAGGCCCCAAATGGGAATACTGTCAAAGTTTGTCGCCGTGCTTGACATGATAGTTGATGAGGTTGGAATGACTTCATCGTAATTTGATCTAGAAAAAAATATTATATACCAAGTGCCTCAGCATTCTTAAGAACAGAAATGTAATGCTGGGACAAAGACAACTTGGGCTAACACTAGCTGATCAAAAAGTAACTTTGACTCACCAAAGCAACACGACACAAAAACTGTTAAATCTTCATCGGCATTTACCTGCAGGTGTTATCACTAATCTGACATCAATTACTTTTGGAAAATCCTAGTCTTAAACCCACGCTGCCTGTGCCGTATCGAATGAACGACTAGACCATGAGCAAGTTTCCAAATCCGTTATTTTTAAAATGAGCTTTTCCACATTCACATTGAATCATTCCTTGTATAGAATCTGAGAAAACTCACTCAGGCTTTTGTAATGTTGAATGACAAATATACTGACATATTTTAATTCATTATTTCTTAAGACATTACACATATGAAAAAATGTAAATGTGTAATTTTATGACGGAAAGCAAAGTGTTTCTTTTTCAACAACTGGAAAAAGCGTTGAAAATAATGTTACAGTCTTCAACTCATCAGCAGGTAGGAGCTGACAAATCTCCAGCATAAGCAGCAACAAAGGAACATTTCCTCCAAAAAGAGTTCGAACATGATGTAGTTATCAAAACACTTTGCTTTACCATTGTCGAAAAAGGCCACAATTAATTGTTTCACAGCATGTTTTATGTCCTATGTGGATATGCTAGTGCATGCCCGAATGCATATGTATTGCCTATTGATTGAACCACCAGCTCAGTGGGACCATAGCCAGCGTTGTAAATTAATGAATGATTCTGCAGGCTGCCGTCTGAACCCAGTGACCTAAGCCGCTTGACTGACAGAGCACTGAGAGGATCAGAGAGGAGATAAAGGCTGCATACCATACATCTAAAGAGCATATCAGGGCATCGAGACAACAGCCAGCAATTTCATTTAGCAGTTTGCAAAGATTCCAGGACATCGCTACTTGGCCTGAGGGGTTAGAGCACAGATATACAGAGATAAGAAACAGAGAGACTCATTGCACTTCTGCAGTTGGATGGGGCAGATAAAACATTTTCTGCTGAAAGAAAGCAGAGTGAGATTTTTGCTTTTGTGGGACAGAATATCTCGTCAAAAGAGACAGTCAACGTTCAGTCACATTGTGATGTGCAAAGCCACTGTACACTATATCGGCAGAGATATTGGGACGAACTTCAATCAGTGGGAGGATCAGAACTCTTAAGCTCCTGATTATTAATTCTACATCCTATTGGGAAAATTTGGGACTTTTTTTTTCTCACAAAAAAGGGCCGTTTGTTGTTCCATGATTATTGTGTCCCAGTACGCAAAGCAAGGTCTACAGTTGCATGAATATAATGTGAAAAAATTCCAAAGTCCCGACCCCAGCCCCATCTAACACTTTCTAAAACAGATCTTGTTACTCAAGCGCTGTAATTCAATTTCAACGATATGATGTCACCTCACGAATGTCCTCATGTATTAATAAATTAACCTCTGCAAAGGGTAAAATGACAAGGTGTTGTTTTTTTTTTACCGTTTATTCACTTAAGCATGACTAGGCCAAAACAACATACCACCTTCCATACTACAGTTTGGTGATGAAGAGAGGATTTTTTTTTTTCTTCTCGTCTGGCGTTAGAACTGTTTTCCTTACCCCAGTTTTAAAAATAGTGTGGCACTATCATATCTTGTGTTATAATTTGGTATTGGCTTGTTTATAGGGGTTGTTTATGTTGACTTACGTTGTTGTATTTGAATGGCACGACTTCGTGTTTCACAGGGAGTTAAATGGCTGTGTTCCCTTCCCTGTCGAATCACTCATTCACATCTATATTGCTCTTGTCGATGTGTGCGCTTTTTCGCAATGTTCCTGAAACGTGTCAACAACTCATCAAGAAGCAAAAGGGCAGTCACGATACACGATATCTATTCTGCTAGCGCGTGGTTTCCATCCCACTTTGTTAACAGTCTCCATTGCACAGATTGCACAGGATCATGCTAGACTCGTTAGCGTGTTAGAGCATCATGCTAGCAAATCTAGCATGATGCTCTAGCATGCTAGAGAGATTCCAAATAAAACTGCAGAATATTTATGGAGGCTGCTATCTTGGTTGTGCTCCGATGCTTTGGGTGATTTACAACCCCCCCGGCAAACATCATGACTTTGTGATTACACGTGGGTTTAAGAACTTGCTGAGCCTTTTCCACATTTCATAGGGATGACATCCAAAAATGGCGTTGGAGATTCCTGTTCACCAACACCCACCCACCAGGAAGTTTAGGTAAATGCCAGATGTCTCGGGGATAATACATAGCCAAGGGAATGTTTTACACGGTGGAAATCTTCAAAACGCTGATTAACTGTACATCTGCTGTAAATCTCATCTGCAGAGGTTCTTTTTTTTTTTTTTTTAACTACATAGGTAGAATGTTTTCCTGTCTCTGTGGACCATTAAAATGCAGCGTCTCTAAACACCAAGTAAACTCTCACATTTCCAACCAAATTCCACTGCTGCAGTCATTCTTGGAGGAAATGAGAGAACCACATTTCAGTATGCTGAGTTTGCCTTTTTTTTTTTTTTTTTTTTTTTAATGTTTCCAAAAAGTAGAAGCAGTGATTCGTGACAAAGGGGAAGTGATGACAGGAAATTTGCCCCAGAATAAACTGATTTCATTAAGATGCCAAAGTCTCCATTAAAAGCATTTCACTTTTTGTTGGCCATTTGTGGGAGGAAGTGAAGTTTGAGCACAGTGTATAATTCTTTTTTTTTTTTTTTTTTAGATAGTGATCCAGCAAAGGAACCACATCAGAGTCCCACTGTAAGGATTCTGATGCAACTGCAGTCGCAGTCAGGCAGCATCCCAAAGTCAGAGAGCACTGTCAATTAATTTAAGTGACAGCAGTGAGCACCAATGTCTGTTAAACTCCGACACAGTTTTTAGGCCCAAATGGCAGAAAGCCTATTTTATCAATGCAATAGGTAATGTCAAGTAGCATCAGCAGATCAGACAGGCAGGCGGGGGTAAGTTTCAGATGAGCAGCAAAAGTCTGATTGGCCACCACCAACCAGGGGAGGGAGCAATCAATTAAATCTTCATTTCTATATCATCACAATTTATCGTTGAGGGTGAAAGTCGCTAAATGTTGCCGATGACAGAGGCAACCCCTGGTTTTCGGCAACATTCATCAGAAAAGTTCATTTCATTTCCAACATTTGCAATCTTCAAAGGAATATGCCACCCAGAGGGAGAGACCACCTCAAGGGAGAGCCCAGGCATCCTGTGGAAACCAATTTCGACTTCTTGTGTCTATGAGCTTCATCTTTTAGTCACGACTGGGTACGTACAGTCACTTAAATGGTAAATCAAGAGCTTCGCCTTTCTGACCCTCTCCTGCTTCACCACAACAGATCTCCACTAATCCACCAAATGATCTCCCGCGGCATTCATCCCTCACTCATCAAAAGACCGCGAGATACTAGAACTCCTCCACTTGGGGCGGGATATTATCCCACCGCTTTTCTGACTGCGGACCAATGACTCAGATTTAGAGGTATTGTTTCTCATCCCAACTGTTTCACAATCGACGGTGACCCACTGAAGCAAGGGTTGAAGATCGTGGCATGATAAAACCAACAGAACCACATCATCTGTAAAAAAAAGATTGATGCAACACTGAGGCCAACTAAACAAACGCTTTCAACACCTTGGGCGTGCCTTGAAAATCTGTCCATGAACATTTTAAACACAATTAGTGACAAAGTGCAGCTGTGGCAGAGTCCATCCCAAACACACACACACACACAAAAAAATCCCAACTGTCAGCAACGCAGACCAAATTGATCATACAGGACGGAACAGCCTGTACAAAGGGGTCAGGTAAAATACTCTTGGAACACCCGCACAGGACTTTCCAAGAGACACGATTGAACGCCTTCTCCAAGTCCACAAAAATCACATGCAGTGTGGTTGTTCGAACTCCGATGAACCCTCCAAGATCTTTCAGGAAGTGTTCAAAAGAAATGCCAGTTGCAGCCCTGTGACCGATGCATAGAGACTTTTCTATTTCTCTTCCTCTTTCTCCCTAATTCCTTCCAACCACTGCTGCTTAGTTAGGCTTTCAAAATTGTGCACGGCTTTAGTTGTGCGGTACTGCTCAATTTTTTTTAAAGGTGTTATTTGCACTGTACACCTTGGCCTGCTTTGGTGCTGGCGCTGTTGTTGTTGTTGAGAAACTTCCAACTGGGTCTGATAGTTGCTTCGAAAGCCGCTGTGTCCTGGATACCTGAAAAACCGGTTGTTAGTTGTTGATTGGGAACTGTTCGTAGTCCGAAGGCACACCCAGCACCGATTGGAGGTCGTTCCCGTGTTGGGCTGGTGCTGTTGGTTCTGCAGCAGTTGGGAGTGGGAATTGCAGCGATGATGCATATATGCTGTTGGCCCTCGCTATTCTACAGTTGAATTTTTTGCAGCTTCATTGCATCGCTGCTTTTTTTTCGATTCCAGCTCCGGCCTTCCTGTGTGGAATTTGCATGTTCTCCCCGTGCCTGCGTGGGTTTTATCCGGGTACTCGGGTTTCCTCCCACATTGCAAACACATGCATCACAGGTTAATGGAACACTCTAAATTGTCCCTAGGTGTGAGTGTGAGCGTGGATGGTTGTTCGTCTCTGTGTGCGCTGCGATTCGGTGGCAACCGGTTCAGGGTGTCCCCCGCCTACTGTCGGGATAGGCTGCAGCACCCCCCGCGACCCTTGTGAGGTTAAAGCGGATCGGAAAATGGATGGATGGATAAAAAGTTGACGTGTAATGTGTCCATTACAGAGCACAACTGGCTCAAGTTGCTCAACTGCACATGTACGACAAACATCGTTAGCTGATTCAAAATAGCATACACTGCTTGTTTTATAAATGATCATATTGTTATTAAATATATGTAAATAATCAATCTGGTCTCTGTAGCATTTTTTCTGATTAGGTTCATCTGCATGCTTAAAAATGGGAAGATGGTTGCTGCTTTGCAGATTTCGTCTGTCATGGGGGTGGTCTGGAATGTCACCCCCACAATAAACAAGGGATTACTGGCTCCATTTTTTTAGCTTTCTGATCACAATGATAGCATTATGTTTCTGCTACTTCACTAAACTGCCTACACCAAGCAAAATGGCGGACTGTCAAAACAAAGCATTGGAGTCTTTTTCAATTTGAGTTGCGTTTAAACTGTGGTTAACGTGTAAATGATCTTAGGTTGGTGTGCTGCAGATAGATTAGCAAAAAGAGTTTTATTTCTTACCTTCTCAAAAGTGGAAATTGGAAAAATAATTGTTCCACTGTGATTGGTCAAATGTTGACCTCAATCAACATTTCCTCACTGTACTTGGCCAATTTTTACAGACGAAAAGAATTCACCAACCAAATTTTGAATTAAAAGACAACACACCACATTATTTAGGGGGTCTTCAGCGCTTCTAAAATATGACTAATGATGCCACTGAGGTTTACACACTCACATATTCACGTGGGCACACACACATACGCGCACATATTTTTGATATGACTCAACCCATTCTGGATTTGTAATTCTCCCAAATGACTAAAGCTGTATGTGCCCTGTCCTCTCTGGCCGAAACGATGGCCTTGTTTTGCCCAAGGTCAATCAGACACATTCATCAGTGTGTGTCTGGTTTCTTCTCCTGCTGATTTGGCTCCGATGAATAGTGAGATGAAAGGAGGAGGAGTGAAGGAAAGACGCAGTCTCTTGTTTCCTCTCCACCAGTACAGGAAATACTCCTTGAGCAGGGGTGTGGGAAAGCCGAAGTCAGCAGCTATAGGGGCTCAGCAGGGCGCAGAAGGCCTCCTTGGCAGGATGCAAGCAAAGGGGATTGTGGGAAATTACATGGGATTAGAGGAGGCGTCTAATGCCCTCATCCAGCGGGACATTTTCATCAAGAAACAGGGCCGTCGGACAGCCACAAAGGGGGGGGGGGGCAATAGAGAACCCTCCGCCCAGCAATTTTTTTCAGCTCTCCGGGATTAGACTACAGAAACTGGCTTCTCCTCTTCTCAATTGTGCCGCAAAGAGAGGGTGGTACAATGAAAATAATAAGGAGGGGGACAAAAAGGGTTATTGATGGCTGGCAACCCCACTGTTCTATATGTGGTTCAGATTTCTAAAATGACGACATGCCTTCATTTGTCAGCCCTGCCCATCATGCCAAAGTAGGCTTGAGCCATGGCTGCCCAAGATTCTCTGAGGAATCCTACTGTACTATCGAAAAAGAGGCTATCGGCACATTTCTAATATAATATTTTCAGACACTTCTTATGTACACTGCGACTTTACATAGTCAGGCTAATGTATTTAAAAGTTTTGTGTTACAGTTTGAGTTTTGCTGAATGTCTAAAACCGCAGATAAAGTGCAAGGTGAGGAAGACAATCCCCTGCCTTCACACCGTGTAAACAGCCACATTGAATGGGATGGAAGAGAGAGCATGGCTGCCCATGATTCTCTGAGGAATCCTACTGTACTATCGAAAAATAGGCTATAGGCACAGCTCTAATATAATGTTTTCAGACACTTCTTATGTACACTGCGATTTTACATAGTCAGGCTAATTTATTTAAAAGTTTTGTGTTACAGTTTGAGTTTTCCTGAATGCCTAAAACCGCAGATAAAGCGCAAGGTGAGGCAGACAATCTTCTGCCTCCACACCGTGTAAGCAGCCACATTGAAGGGGATGTAAGAGAGAGCACATGTTCATGTGTATGCCGTTCTTTTTCTGAACATCGGAGTCATCATTTTGGTCTTTAAACATATGTTTATCATAGGTGTTTCTTTTGTTTGTTTTGTTTTGTTTTGTTTTGTTTTTGCATTTTGTTTGACTTGAGAACTGTGCGAACAAGAGTGTTTTCCTCAAAATGATGTTAGAAGTAAAAATAGGTGTGGAAGGAAAACTACCATGTTTTAGTCTGTTATGATATACATTGAAATGTGTTTATATCACATGGGAGTGGTACAACTATTAAGCCATAAATTATATGCACTCTCTATTTCGCATATTTTCACAAATTGTGTGTGGATTTGATATTCACAGCATAGTCAAATTACAGGTAGAAATTTGCTGTCACATCTCGGCACTGATCTCGTCTATTTCTATTTAAGAGGCTGCATCTGCAATAATTTGCCTTTTTTCGGAAATAATTGAGACAATTTTGACAGTTACATCATAAATTATTTAAACACTCTGAATTACTAGTCTATAAAAATGTGCTTTGGCTCGATCTGAAGAGCCTGGGAAATTTTATTTAACTGCCTGTGGAAATTGGACTGGGCTCCTTTGTGTGTGCGTGTGTGCGTGTGTGCGTGTGTGCGTGTGTGT
>NW_017804846.1:227108-266589 GCF_001891065.2 Hippocampus comes
ACGCGTGTGTGTGTGTGTGAGTGTGTGTGTGTGTGTGTGTGTGTGTGTGTGTGTGTGTGTGTGTGTGTGTGTGTGTGTGTGTGGGTGTGCATGTGTATGAGTGTGCTGCACTGATATTCACATGTGAGCGAGTTTACCACACTAACAAAAGCGCATCATGACCCATGATGTCTGAGCTGGGGGCTGAGTTGCGCTGTTGTTTACAGAGTAGATGTGTGGCTATAACATGGGGTAGTTACACTTCCTGTTCCTTAACCCAACAGCGTGTGAACACAGTATGCCTATGTACCACACAGAAATGTCCAAATACACGAACTGTTATGATAACGTTTCTGAATCATGCCAGTCACAACTGAATTTTTTTTCAACATAAAAGATAAATCCGGCCAGGAATCCATATTTCACTGTTCAAGGGGATCCGCGGTTTATGACCAGCTCCATTTCTTGTTTTAAAATTTTTTTGTTTAGATTTTACAGCCACTTTGTTCATCCAAATCAAGTGGTTGAGGACATTAAAAAAATGTTATATGCATACATTTCTTCGTCATGGATGGAAACAACAAAGGCACGTCTCTTTTAGCAGAAAAATAAAAGAAATGAAACCTAATTTAATGTTTGGGTTGCCAGGTGCTGCCTACTCTGGCATGCCACCTTCCCAGCATCACTTTGACTTGCTTAACCCTACACTATTCTCTCTAAGTCTCTGTTGAAAGCCACTGAGAGGCCCCTCACTCATGTTGTAGTGGTTTACATGGCCATTAAACAAGGCTTAAAGTGAGTTCTATAGACATGAAGGCTTTGTCCAATTAGTAGTGAAGAGATGATTGCAAGGTCACCAAGTGTAACGGTGCACAGTCACATGAGGAAAAAAATGATCTCAGTAAAACCGCTCACTAAAAAGAGTTCAATTTGAACCTGTGCCTTGTTAAAAGTTGTCCAGGATGGCGTTACTTTTTAACCTTTGCCACGGGCATAACAATTCCAATTTTAATTTGGTTCATTTCTCCACCACTTCACTCACTTGGGTGGATTGGAGTGACATCAGAAGGAGCGTGCGTTGTTTGATGTGAGCTGCACAGCAGAATACCATATATCAATTCTCACTCCAGATGACTACAAAGTCCTGCTTTTGACAAATGCATTTCATTTATGGTCAACCATTTCCTTTTTTTCTAGCTGCTGCATTTACAGTTCAGTATTTTACTCTCAGAGCATTGATATTACATTTATAACAGGAACACAGTAACTGCATTTGTTACTGTCTATGAATAATACATAAAAACATCTCATGTTAGACTTTCGACACAGCAAGTCAACGTCAACTCAGTTAAACGACTGTGGTTTTCAAATCCTTCCAAAAATGAAAAAATATTGCATTCAGTGGCGCTTTTAATAATAGAGAATCTCCCAGGTGTACCTGTCATAAAACACAGCAGAGTCCTCTCCCAAAATAACCTGTCTGCAAAAATCTTTTTCATAGCATCATCAAGTGAATGAACCAGTGAGTGTTTAATAAGAGTGGGAGAAAATCATCCCACTACAGTGACACGACCGTTTTATGAACAGTAAACTGAAGCCGACCTTTCACCAAACCATGTCCAATGTGATTTTATTGCCTTGATGGAACCACACATGGCTCACAGGATGTGAATTCCAGGCACCCTTCAGTTCAGCATCCATGCATGTGTAGCACATTTACTGTACGTCGCATTGCAATAGGTAATGAAAAAGACTTTGGCTTCAAATGCCACAGCAGAGTCTGCAAAATATTCTGTACTGTCTAATCTCGAAATACCAAGTCTGCTGTATGAATACCTACATTTAGAAACTTTAGATTATTTTAACATACCATGGTCCTATTCTGGTAACATCTGCAAAAATACGAACTTTGGCAGAAGGATTGAGATCCAGCACTCTTTAACCAAAGAGGGGTTGAATTAGACATTAAAGAGTTCGAGCTGCACAAACTAATATAGAATGGGTTGGGTATGTTTGTTGACAGGCCTTGGCAAAACCCCACCATTAACCCCATCAAACACCTGTTGTTTTGTATTGCTGCATTAATTCTTTCAGCCCTCCATTTGGTCTTCCACGAAACCAGTTTGTGTGGCCATTATAATCCACACAAGGTATCAGGTGGAAAAGCCATGAAATAAACAGCGTAACCTGAGAAGCGCTTCTCACTGCCAAGCTTCACGATGTCAGTAGCACAATATCAAGAGTTTCCCATTGTCTGTTTTTACATCAAGTACCACCTAAGAAAAACAAATACAAGCTCTCCCACACCAGCATAATCACCAACAATAAAATACAGTTGCATACTAAGCCTGTAAGTGTTTAGCAAAAACAAGGCAAGTTCTATCTCCAAAACGTCTGTTTAATGTTATTGTAAGCCACTGTAGTATCATGTACAGCTACAAACGTATTGCACTCAATACAAGTTAATACAAGTGAATATTTGTGGGTGGGGAGAATGTACTTGTTCTCCCTTATGTGCTGTGTATTTGATGGCATAATGTTGTCTCATGCATTCATTGCTATAAATATACCATACGTACACACTGAGCTCGATTAAGGGGAGCTGGTGGTTCCTGTACTACACTATGAGAGTCAATGCTTTTGAGGAATACCTTTCATGGGTGGTCTTTATTTATTTATTTAGTTTTTACCATAAATAAATCTTGATTTTTGGTTTCGAGAGAGAACAAATTACTGGGGCCAAAATTTGTTGCCCTTCCGTAGTGGTTGCTGCAATGTAGTGAAATTCCATTACAACGGTAACTTGACTTATGAGTGCCCCAACCCATGTGTTTTTATAGCAGAGTTTCTCAACCTTTACTCAGACAAGGCACATATTTCATGTCGGAAAAAAAAATTCATGGTACACCACAAAACGATTCCCAAAAAGTGGATGCAAATGTTAATGAGGTACCCTCTGTCATTTAATGAAAGATCATTTGATTGTTCAAATTGTTACAACCAACAAAATATTTTTCAAATTGAAAAGAAATCATTTTTCATCCAAATTATTGATATCGGATATTTGTGATTGGTCATCTAAATTTCTGCACTCAGCACATAGTCAAGTAGCACACCCATGTTATTTTTCACCTTGCAAGACATTCATTCATTCATTCATTTTCCGATCCGCTTATCCTCACAAGGGTCGCGGGGGGTGCTGAAGCCTATCCCAGCCGTCTTCGGGCAGTAGGCGGGGGACACCCATTTGCCAGCCAATAGCAGGGCACACAGAGACGAACAACCATCCGCGTTCACACTCACACTTAGGGACAATTTTGAGTGTTCAATCAGCCTACCATACATGTTTTTGGTATGTGGGAGGAAACCAGAGTACTCGGAGAAAACCCACGCAGGCCCAGGGGGAACATGCAAACTCCACACAGGGAGGCTGGCTGGAATTGAACCCGGTACCTCTGCACTGTGAGGTCGACTAACCACTGGACCACCGGGATATCAAATATGTTAGGTATTTGTCTCATGAGGCACAACACTCACATAACCATTATATGCACACAGAGAGCTGAGCGAACCATCTTTTATGACTTTTTTACTCAGCACTTTGCACTTTACCAGTGTGGCAGGCTTTAGTTTAGAGTGAGCATTTTCTTCATTCTCCTTGGGAGTGTTTTCATTTTGCATTTGTGCGCTTATCTGTTCCATTCAACTGTATGCTGAACAAACGGTCTCGACTGGCTTTTTACTCAGCAGGTAGCTGATAGAGTGTAGCAGACTGAACTGAAACACCAACCGAGCCCCAAGTTAATTTTCATTCAAATTATGTTAAAATCAGGACATGATAGAATATTGTCTTTTAACACTCAGCATCTAAAATTGCACTTTTAGGAGTGTCGGAGAGGCTGGAGTCCATGGCAAATGTTGGCACAGCAACTTCACATCCAGTCAGCAGTGAGTTCACTAAATATACAGCTTGGCCAGTGAAAAATCAACACGGTCACAGCTGGCAGGCTGTTTGTGCTGCACCGACAACCACCGAGTTCTATAAACAGTACTGTAGCATGGATGCTGCACCACCACTCAAGCAGACACACACACACACACACACACACACACACACACACACACACACACACACACACACACACACACACACACACACACACCTGCACGTGAACACGACATCGGCCCACTTGTTTGCATTCCTGCTACATGACATCAGTGGCCAGGGTCAAACCCAATGAGCTGACTGGTTGGCTGTGGCACAATTGCTGATCACGTCCAAAGATCACAAAGTAGTGCCAAGAGGTGACATCAGCATGTGGAGCTCTTAGCCAGCAGCCTGAGAGGTGCTTCCTATTGATGCAGGCGCACGCACTTCCAGTGTGACTCACAAAAATGTGCTTCATTCAGAGCTGATTCCGTGTTTCAATGTGAATGCGGATGCGCATCTGACAATAATTTGCGCTGTCATTAAAAATGCGCTTAGCTTGAGATTGAGGAATCTGTTTCTTGTTAATTGCGGAATTCCATTTGATATCACCGTATGGTAGTTCAGACGAGGGCTGCTCCAGTCTATTTTGAAAAATGTATTTTAGGGTAATCATTCATGGTCTTGTTATCTATATTTAATAAAATGTATTTTAGGGTAATCATTCATGGTCTTGTTCACATAGTTTGGGCTCATCAAATTTCAGAATCTTTTATTAAACAGTCTGAGATTGTGTTTGATCAAGAGAAATATCCACTTATGATGTTCGATAGCAGATATGTCTTTTAGGTAAACCAATTTAACTCATCACAATTATTCACTTGAAAAGATTTGAAGTACCGGTAACTCCTTATTAATTATGTTACACTAATAATCCACGATACAGTATACTGTGTTTGCACTGTTGCACAGCACATACAAAGTTCCAGCAAATTTGCTCAGGCTCTCTGTTTCTGTACACAGACACTTTGTAAAATAGCACCTTGTTACTTGGTGTTATTGTAACTCATTCGCTCAAAAAATGTGTTTGTTATTTTATACTATTGGAAGGGGGCACATAGAAGCAGTAATGGCAGTCACCCGTGTTGTTGTCATTGATGCTGGTCTCACTCAAAACAAAGGGAACAACACGGAAGACGTTTTCTTATCCTTGATTTGTCATGCAGTATACCGGTGCATTACAATATTTGTAAAAAAACGGATAGGACATTGTCATTAATATAACTGAGCTCATGTATTATTGAATATCATTGGATTGTAGAGCTTCACCGAAGGTTTGGGAAGTGAGCGTATGTTGGTGATTCGATGTTTTATGCGCCGTGTAACCTGATAACGTGATAAGCTGTACACTGTAGTAACCGCTCTCCCTGGAAGGGCTAATGTGGATGCATATTAATGACCTTGGGCCGAAACCTCCTGTGTCCTAGCTGAGTAAATTTTCATCAATCTACACTGAAAAAAAAAATACATGTTTGTTGATTTTAGTCAATTTTATTTCATTACATGGTCGCATGAAATAAAATCATCTGTATCCAGATACATTTTAAGGAGACATTACATCTACTTAAACATCTAAATCTAGATGATTATATTGTGTGTAATCAACTGACACAATAAAATTGAGGAAATTCAACAAGCCATTTTTTTTTCAATGTATGCTATTAGTCAGTCTACATTTGTGTTTTGTTTTGTTTTTTTTTTTTAATTATTGACCAATATAAAGTGTCCAAAAGAGCTTGCTCTCTTTGACGATTTAATGTTCATGGTTTTGATTTTGGGGTCTCGTGAAAAGTGA
Source organism: Hippocampus comes (assembly GCF_001891065.2). Lineage (NCBI taxonomy): Eukaryota > Metazoa > Chordata > Actinopteri > Syngnathiformes > Syngnathidae > Hippocampus > Hippocampus comes. Next base: position 232,871 of record NW_017804846.1, read on the forward strand.
GGATTTGGGAGGTATGAGGATCCAGCCCGACGCCAGCGATATTCTGTATGTGTAAAATAAGAAGACTGTTGAGCAGAGGGAAACCATTTGCGCCATATGACCCATTTCCTGTTGAAAGAAAAGTCATTTTCTTTGTCAAAGTCACTCTGGTTTCCCGTTCAAAATTGCTTTTGATTTTTAATCGAGAGAAGAAAACGCCAACCGCCTCCACTGAATAGGACAGTGGTGAATCATTTGTCTTTGAGATGGTGAATAGCAAACTGAGTGACGAGACTCCTGGAGAGCTTCCCACAAAAACTTTGAGGGAGCACAACAGGAAGCCATATTGATGCTTGAGCAGTGTTGGAAAAAAAGCGTGTCCCAGTGGCCGCTGTAGGACCCCTGCAAAGACATTTGGGGTTAAGCCTTCTCTAAACTTGACTTTCTGCGGAACAAAAGACACGGATGCTGTTTTACCGACTCTTGGCAATGGACAACAAAGCTTCTTTCGACTCTATAATCTACTGTCTGCTATATTAAGCTGCAGCATGAATACAAAGACAGCCTCATCATTTTTTCCGTCCCCAAGAACGTTTCCCATTTTAAATCATGACATCCGTGACCTTAAAGTGAAGAAATCCATAAGTCCTCCTAAACCAGGGCACCACTTTGTGGTTGGGACACATATTTAAAAAGTGGTACTGGGGATTTTTGTTTTTCTTTTTTTAAGATGCTGTGTGCTTTTTGACCCGCATCTGTCCTTTTCCTAACACAATAAGAAAAGATTAAATAATTGGCCAGCCTCTGCTCGTCAAGGGACTTTTTACCCTTAGTTGTGCTGGATGGAAACCAAAGTATTTGTCATAGTGAAAGCTGGGAAAACAGGGGATTTCTGTTGAACACTCATCCAGCATAATCTGAATGCCACTTTTGGGCTGTACAAACAGAACTTCCTCCTTTTGCTTTCATTTTCTCCCGCTGCTAGAGATAGTGGGGGATGTGAAAAGTACCAAACAAAAAAAAAAAAAAGAGCACAAATCTTTAACAGAAAGCAACTTTGCTCATTAGCCAGTGAGAGACATTTTGCCCCACATTGCACAAGAGCTGCCATTGTTGAGGGCTGAGGGAAGCACAGTGTGTGGTAAGTCATGGATGGGTGAATGACAGGGCTTTAGAGTAGGCTTCTGTTAGTCATTCTACATTACCGTTAACGCATCTGACTGCCTGGCACCGATTCTACTGTACAAGCGGGTGCGTGAAATCCCATCAGACAGTTACAAGCATGTCTCACATAGACTCGTAAAAGGAAAAAAAAAAAAACAACACAGTTGTGTCATCGTGGCATACCAGCTCCTACCCTTCCCCCATGCACATTGGCCTGACTGCTGATAAATGATTTGGTTGGCATGAACGTTGTGGGGGAGGGGCCGCTGCGTGGCCCCTTGTCCGCATGGTGAATTGGCCCTGACTCAGCTTTCTGGCACTGAACTTGTCAGTGGCTGCAGAGTTCCCCCGATTAAAAGGAAGCACAACACGAATCAATTTGATGGCGGCAACTCCATAGCAGCTGGTGGTGCTCGCAGACTGCTTGAATGGAGGTCAATAGCGTATACACTTCATTTACATGTCTATATAGTTAAAGTTCGTCTGAATAGGCCCATGCACAGAAAATGACATAATTATGCCTGCAGTGACTATGTTGAGATGCACAAATTAATCAGGATGCTGACATTCGTTTGTTCATTTTCTGTTTTTCACACTTCTCTGGCAAGTCCAGTGCACTGTGTGAAATGTGATCGCAGTGGTTGAGTCAAAGGTCCTCACAGATTTATTGCAGGCTGATCAAAAGTCAAAGTGGTATGAAAAGAGAGATTCTGATGCCTTTGTTTGAATTGGTGTTCGAAATCAAATGCAGAAGGTTTGGAAATGGTTTCTTTGTTGTTTTTGTGCCGTTTTACCTGACTACGTATAGTTTAATTAAACAGAAAGCGAATAGAACTTCTTGTCGGTCTTCTTATTCAGAATGTTTTCTATTTTTAGGAGGCACAGTTGAAGACTACTGTGTGTTGTTGTTTTTTTTTGGTTTGTTTTAATTGCTAGAAAGACAAAAGACTAGAATAAAAAGAGTTTATATTTTGGGATTTGCTTAGCCAGTCACAGTTTCAAACATAGCACTCTATTTTTGTAGATAGTGCAGATGCGCTCAAGCGTAAAAACTGGCGTGTCTTGATTTGTGTTCCGGTGCAAGCCTTCTTTGGGAATTTGTCTCTGTGCCATGGTGTGTGTTGTGGTGTACCCGTGTCTGGTAAGGGCGTCTCCGTTGTCTCCGTTGACATGCGCCCGGCGTCCCTGACAATTTGGTGGTTGAAAAAAGACAAACTTTCCATATGTTGAAACCACTCGTAACTCTTGGCGCATATAGTTTCAAGCTAATTTTGCTATTGAGACTTGATTATTGTGACGATTGTTGTCTTTAGGATATTTCAAAATACCCCACCCTCGGACTCATTTGTACACTCCCGCATTTCATTCAACAACACAGAGAGTGCAATTTTTGTTTGTCGCTCCACCTCACCTCCCTGACATCTGGATTTTGGCCTGTCTTAGTGCCGCTTCTCTTCTCCATCTGCCCCTCTTGTTCAGTGAATTTGCGAGATGACAATGAGCAAAGTGAGTCTGTTAGTCTGGAGGATTTTCCATCAGGCGACTAGGAAAAAAGGGTAGTCCATTTGGCCGGAGGCATAACTGTGGAGGATTTGCCCTCAACCTACTGGGAAATTGGTGCCGTTGTTAAATCCAGCTTCTTTCACCTTAGACAGCTGGCCAAAGTAAAACCTCTCCTCTCTCATGACCACTTTGAGACAGTAATTCATGCTTTCGTCACATCCCGGCTCGATTACTGCAATGCCCTTTACTTTGGAGTGAGCCAATCCTCCATTAAGCGCCTCCAGCTGGTCCAAAATGCCGCTGCTCGCCTCTTGACTGGTACTCGTAAGAGGGAGCACATAACTCCTACTCTGGCATCCCTTCACTGGCTCCCTATACATTTTAGAGTTCTTTTCAAGATCCTATTATTTGCTTTCAAATCTCTAAATGACCTCGCGCCACCTTACCTCTCTGAACTCATTCGCCCCTACACACCTGCCCGGCGCCTCAGGTCTGCGGATTCTTTGGCATTTGACACAGCATGATTCAGATTTGTTCTTGGTTTTGCTGTTCGGTGCTTTCTACCGTCTTTGTTACCGATTTGTTGCTTTACTGTTGTATATGTTAGTTGTTCCACGTACAGCACTTTGTATGCAGCGATGGCTGTTTGAAAGTGTTCTATAAATACAGTTGAGTTGAGTTGAGTTGAGTTGAGAATGGTCTTGAGGTAAACTTCTTCCACACAGGCGTCTACCTGCACGTTATTGTATAACATCATGTCATGTCATGAATGTTGCCCACTCAGCAGCCATTGCAGCCTGGTCATCCTAGAAGGATGATCTCACCTGGATGGTGGTTTACACCAGGGGATGTTGGAGACTTTTGAGATATGAGGGCTGATGAAGCCCTTTGAGACTTTTTTTTGTGATTAATGGCTATATAAATGAAATAGACATGACTGACTTCTGGTACTTTTTAAAGTTTTTTTTTTTTTTTTTTTTTTAACTTTCATCCATTCGCTTTAGAATATTGACTTCTTTAAGCTGATGGAGCATGAATTTCTTTCCTTGTCGAGCCAACACTTCCCCCACTCTGCTTCCTGTTACAGTCATTCACGGAGACAGGAATATGTGCAAAAAGGTGGCTCCAGTAGTCACTGGATAGAAGTGGAGATATATCCTCTATGCTTGATGAAAAAAATGAAAATAATGTGATCACTAAAATTGATTTGAGCAGTTATTTTTTCGTCCATGCAAAGATTGCACTCGCTTAAAGCGATTAAAAAACAAACAAACAAACAATTCAGTTTGAGGGTAATGTGAATGTAACTATCAAGGCAGCAAACTTATCAGCCACCTGCTGATATCTCACTAAAATTATATCAGTTCATATTTTTCCAACATTTTAATCATGTTTCCGCCAAAATAAAGACACGTCCCATGTAAAACATCTTTCTTGAGTAAATTAAAAATTAGACAGCTCTATTAAGTGTGGCAATTGAAAGCAAATGCCTCAAATGTTCCCTTTAAAGAATGTCAAGGTGATTTCCAGATAACCCCCGCCCACCCCTCTTAAACATGCAGAACCGCTCTCAGACAAGGTCAGACAGGAGTATGCATTTTAAATTAGCAGAAAATACATATAGTGTAGTTGGCATTTGGGAGAAATGTGGGGGAAAAAATAGTTGTAAGACTAATACAAACACTACTAGCTAATTTCTAGGACATACCGTACATGTATACATATACATACATATACATGCGTTCTTGCTTTTCATGTTTTTTTTTTGTGTGTGGCTAATTAGTGTAATACAGCATGGCTAAAGTAAGAACAATTAAATAAGAAACTCGTAAAACTTTTAAGCACACATCAAGGTCAACCCAATAATTTTGGGGGGGGGGGGGCTATGGGGGTTGTTTCCGTATTACATATGCAGTCATTGAATAGTAGTAAGATACTGTATGTCACATTTCTTTTTTTTTTTTTTGCTTCATTTTCATTTCAACAAATGAGCATAGCAGTTTGTTCACAGATGCAGCACAGCGAGAGTGAATAGTATAATGCGCCTGACTGAAATGGAAGACATTTCATCCCTGGCTTTCCATGATTGCTTATGTACTGTAAATCAGCCAACTGTCAAGACCTGCCTGTCTGTCAATGGTCCTCACACACGTCACACAACAGGAGCAAAAGTATTCGCTTTTTAACAAAACGAACACTCGTCCACTATCGTCCGTGTCATGGGGCCATGAATAAAATCTACCGGGAGTATAAAATGGCTTCAGCAAAGTGACAGCTCTTTATTTGTTTTGCAGTCCAAACACGACTGCATGTTTCTGCCACGCACTGGAATTCAATCTCAGCTACATTACACAGGCTTGTGGGTTCTTTTTTTTTTTTTTTTTTTTTTTTACTGCACTTTGATATGGAGAAGGCAGTGCCGTGTTTTGACAGCTTACCGACTGTGATGGAGGAGGAAAAAATGGGGCGCAAAGGGACCAGGGAGGATGAATGGGGGCTTGGGGGAGACGGGTGTGGCCGAGCTGGAATTCAGGGCTGCTCAATGTCATACTGGGGAGGACTGCTCGAAGAACAAAGGGGGGATGGGGATGTTAAAAGTCCAAGTTTATCAGGGTTTGTGAAGATAAAGGAGACCTGATGGCAGCACAACAGGATGGAAAAGTAATGCCACGAGGACAGAAACATACAGAAATGTGGCCTCAGACATGTACTGTATAAGGTAACATTCAAGGACGTGTAAAAGGAAAAAATAAAAACAAGCCTTTCTTCCATTTTTCAAGCATGCTCACATTATGTTTAGTAACGCAGCCGAATAAATTGGTGTTTAATGAAACACCCCCTTGCCTCCTCCTGCTCACAAGAAACCGAATCCAATTGAGGAGTAAGAGGGGGAAAAAAAAGTAGGGCACGTCTGCAGATTTAATGAGGCAAAAAAGCGCTCTATGACAAGCTTATGTTTTCAACTGCAAGCAGCAGAGCAATGCAGCAAAAGACACGCTTCATTTTCTCTGCCAGCCACACTGTTGTATAAACTCCATCAACTGCATGTCACCGCAATCACATTTGATCGTTTTTAGAATGTAATCCCATTGAGTAGGCTTAGAGTGCATTAAATCTCAAGCCCCTTTTTCATTTCTGATATGTTTTTGGTTTGGGCATTGTGCTCTGTTGTGGGAGAACAGATACTCAAATATATGGCTGATTCTCTTTATGGAGCACACTATCCATTGGAGGACGCGGGTCGACCTCCCATTTCTTTTCCTTTTCAAGAGAGTTATTCCGATAAGAAATACTGGTAGTGGAGTTAATGTCTTCCAGGTCAGACTATCATAGAATCTTAAAATACTTTTTGCAGATATGCTACAGACCACACAAGTGAACTTATTGAAGTCTTTTTTTCAAACTATTTTATTCTGTAATTGAATTTTGGAGACTGTAAAAGTGGTGTCAACCGCTGCCACCAGGTCATTCCCATGGAATGAATAGCTCGCCGATGACTGGACATTGTAAGGCTCTCAGAATGTTGAAAAAGTGATCATTTCCAAATGTTGAAATAAAGTGCTGCACATTGATATTCCTGTTTCCTATCTTGTTAAATCATCCATCAATCCCTAAATCCATGCATTTTTTTGGGCCTCTTATCCTCAGTCATGTTGAAGGGAAGCCTAGTTGACTATGGGCAAGAACAGAACACAACCTGAACTAGTCACCAGCCATTGCAGTGCATACAAAGATAAGAAACCATTCGCACTCATATTCACAGCTCCGGACAATGTGCAGTCTGCAATCAACTCAGCAAAACATGTTTTTGGAATGTTGGAGGAAGCCACAGTATGGGAAGAAAACCCATGCAAGTAGGGTGACAACATGCAAACTCCATAAAGGAAGCCCGGAGCTTGGATTTGAACATACAAGCTCCCAATTGTGAAGCAGCTGCGCTAACCTGTTACCCATCATACTACCCTTGTTAAATCATTGTTGATAATCATTGCCTTCACAAATACAAATAGGATTCATTATGTGGGGATAAGCGGTTCGGAAAATGGAGGGATGGATGGAAAAAGAAGATCTAATGAGGTCATTTCAAAAATGTTAGCCCTCCGTTTCAAGAATGCCGGTGACTCCTACCCTCTCATTCTAAATTACGAGGATGTAAAAAAAAAGTTGGCAGTAGATCGCACTGCCTCGTCTTCAACCATGACATCTTCACTATAATATCACATCCGTATGATCTATTATATGGTGTTGAAAAAAGGCACATAAAGCCAAAGAAATTAAAACACAGAATTAATCGCTCGATGGTTGCTGAACCAACGTCTAGTGAGGTCTTGATATCAGGGACAATTGCCTTTCAACCTGTTTTTAGGCCACTTTTATGACAAATTGGGCTGATTCAAATATGTATAGCCTTTGATGCATTTTGAGGGTCCACCGGAGCCCAATTGGGTCACGCACAGTGATGACCAAAACATATAAAATTGCTTTAATTAGCTTAAAATGAAGCCAACCAATTTCATTTTTTTAAAGACATGATCATTTGGCCTAAAAGGCATTTTCTGAAACATCTGCAGATGTCTAAGAGACAAGTCTATTTTTATCAAGATGCGCTCAAGCTTATTTCAACTGCTTGGATTGTGCAAGAGAGAGCACATTTGGGAAAAAAAAAAAAAAAAAAACCCTCCACCGGCCTTGTTAAAAATCATCATGACGAGCACGTGTCCAGAAACTGCCGAATATGTCGCGAATGCCATCTTGAGGTAGGTTGCGTCGCCTTTTTAGAATCCCGATTCGAAATGTTGAAAAATTCTTCCTCGTGGTTCCCTCCCAACACATGTTCATTCTTTCAACAATGTCACTGTGAACTGACCCAGCTTTTAACAAGAGGCAACATGATCCGCTTGTTTGTTCAATAGGTGTCAGTGAGGCAGACTTTTCCAGCGCGCCTGTCAATTTGTTTGTCTACATTCTTGGCGCCCTGCAATCAGAGTGTGACATTGTGGTTTGTCACTGCGCTGGCTTGAAAACAAAAACAATTGCTCATTCTACATTTATGGAACAATTATCGACGCCAATTCTGCTTCAGGCTCTTTCAGTATTATGTAAATAGGTTATATTTGTTGGTATGGGAGCAAAGAAATGGCTTGTCCATTCATATTTTTTTTCTTGCGCGCTGAAAGATGAAAAACGCGCATCTCATCACACTAACCTTTGATGTGCTTATCATTTTCGTAATGGGAAATGAGGAGATGGAGGCAGAGTAAGTCAGAAAGGTGGATGCTGTTGGGATTGCGTTTGCTGGCCGATTACTCACGGTGGGATCAACTTCAGAGATTCCCTCATTTATAAACGCACGCTCAAAGTGCGCTGCAGGACTACAGAAATCATACAGTGAGGCATGCATTAGGTACATCCGAACAATATAATACAATCCAGTTCGTTATCTGGGGCTGTATGAGTTAGGTGCATTTGCTTTTCTCATTTTACTTTGTATTTTATTTCAGGACTTTTTTTTATTACAGCCCTTAATGCAGCATATGGAGGAAATGAGCAAAATGAGAGGATGTCAAGTCTGCCTTGGAAGGAGTTCATTCCACACTGCTGTGTGGAAAGTTGCTCTGCCATAACTATGCTCATCAAAGACCCTTTGTAACCGGAAAGTCTGCAATATCTACAGTAGTTTCGTTGGTATGTGATCAAACGCAGCACACTGCAGTGACTGCACATATCTGCTTTTCAACTATTTGCAACATCCTTTTACCACCTCAAGTTATTTTTCTAACAGCACAGACGGGAGAACCATTTATTACAGTCTCCTGTGTAGTTAATATGAGATATGAGGCGCCACCGAGGCACAAATCACATATCACTACATTTAAATGGTACTGTGACAAGATGGCTAATGCTCACCTGTTTATATACTCGGTCATTTGCTGTAAGCTAAACACACTTATAGAGACGACGAAGAAGGGTGAAGGAAGAGATGGGGGGGGGTCATTTTGTTCAGACGGTGCATGAGTCATCCCTTTTTTGTTTCCTCTATTTACACTTTGATCCCCAAACAAAAGCATTTAAATACTTTTAGCTAGAGCTTACAGTATCCTGGCCCTTGCTTTTATGTCTGTGGTTAAAACAGCCGCACAGCTAAGAAACCAGTAAGCTGAGTCATGTACTTTATGGAAATGATTGATTTTCTGTCTCTGCCTCTTCCTCCACGAATCCCATGAAGAAAGCTTCGCCTGAGCCTTTACCAGCCTTTATACGTCAGGCGATACTGGAGGTCCGAGTTACCAAAGTTCTATGGTCCCCATCAGGGGAACGGAGGTTACTGATGGAGTCCCCAGAGATACCAGGATGTGGGGACTATGCGAAGAGCCACGCACAGGGAGCGGGTTGTCATTTCTAGGAACACTGACTCCTCCGATGTGCCTTCAGGTTTGAGGGCAGGCTACCGCCATCTTCACTCCAGCCTGACGCGAGTGTACATTATCATCACATTTCTGTAGCTACTCCAATGGTTCTCAAAATGTTTACACCTAATACCACCTTAAAAAAATACTAAGCTCCCCAAGTGCCATCATAATGACCGACATTAAAATACTGGAGCACAGTAGGTCGAAGTGTTCATTAGCAACATGGAAGAGGTTTTAAAATCCTAAAGAGTAAGATAATTAGGGGTGTACCGATTTTATTGTCGCATTTTAGAACTTTTCATACTAATCCTAATCGTTTGGAGATTTGCCATTTAAAGGCAGATATATTCTTCCTTTCTCAAGTAAACGTTGTTAAGTAACGCAAAGAATGATGTCCTTGTGCCGTTTGTCCACTACATGGAGCAATGACTCCATGTAGTGGCATCGTTCTGAAAAGATTACGTGGTTATCCCAGGTCTCAAGTGGCGGTGCTTGAACAAAGCACAAAGGTGGATTATCGTGTTACATTTGTGCTGAAGAGTTTTCCGGTTTCCTCCCACATTCCAAAAACATGCATGGCAGGTTAATGCGACACTCCAAATTGTCCTTCGGTGTGAGTGTGAGCGCTGATGATTGTTCATCTATGTGTGCCCTGCAATTGTCTGGCAACCAGTTCAGGGTGTCCTCCGCCTACTGCCCAAAGACAGCTGGGATAGGCTCCAGCACGCCATTCTGAGTTTTCAACACAGAATCGTGAAAAAGTATTTGGCCCCTTCCTGATTTCTGTGTTCTTTGCATATTAATCACACACAAAGATTTCAGCTCATCAAACCAATTTCAATCACATTTGTGACTTCCTGGATGAGTCGTCGCCACAAATATGCATGCCATGTTTTCATATGTGTGCCATATGGTATATATTTTTGTGCGGACAGTACAAACCATAAGGGCCCCAATAAATAGGCGTGCCAGTCAAGGTCCTGCCTGACTGACAGGCAATTGGACTCTTAAGGGTCCAAATTTACCACCTCTTTTCTGACAGCGTAGGTAGGTCATACTACAGTACTAAAAGTTTGGCAGGCTGACGTGAAAGGCAACACACTCAACGGAATGACATGGAAGAATGAGAGCGTGAAAAAAGGAAAGAAGTGGAAAGTGGAAAAGCCAGGGGGCTAATAGGCTCGTGGCTAATCAATCCTGAGTGATGGCCACTTTAGAGTGGGCGAGGCTGACAGATGGACACCATCCCTCTGCTTTAAATCTCTCCGGACTCCCTGGCAGGCACCGGAATGATGAAACCCCCCAAGAGGGCATCTAGCATCACACCAATTCAAAACATCGAGACAAACTCAGCCTACCCTGCATTTGGCTGAGTGGTCAGTCCATTCATTAAGTGCAAAATGACCATCTCTTGGGTCAATATTGTAATTCCTGACATGGATGGGTTTGAATGAGTGCAGCATCAGTTGTAGATTGATTCTCCATGAGGATTGATTGGACTAAATGAGCACTGGGAACGATTTCTGGAGGCGGGGGGTGGGGGTGAATGGTGAGGGACTTACGACGCAGGCAACCACATGCTTCTCTTGGACAGTTACCCTCGGAATGAAAATGTTCTATTCATCCGAGATCATAAATCAGAGATTTGCCACAGTGGCAGAAAAAACACCATTTTTCCACATCACTGTACAAACTGGGATGGGGGCCGAGTGCAGAACAATTACTGGAAAAAAGAAGTCAGAAAATACTTGCCATTTAAAGCATCGTAACCCACGGCAGTTCTACAAACAAGGACTGTGGAGTAATCTTGATCATCCTCGTGACAATTTAACAGAACACTCGTGGAAACAAACAAAACTAAGAACAGAATAATTCCATTTCATACGTCGTATCACAAGAATCGTCTTGAGAGGTTTTTTATGGCGCTTGTAATCGAGTTGGAATCTAAAACTGGACCATGGAAGAAAGCGGTCTCGTAAATTGCTCTCTTAATGGCCTGTTAAAAAATATTAAACGGAGAAGGGTTCAATTCAGTGGTAACCTGCTCGGACACGGGGTGCTGGATGTCGGGGCTGCAGCCTCCTTTCGGGGAGTGGGAGGGAAAAGGATGACAACAAGGCTGAGGTTTGAAAATTCCGAAGAAAGTGGTTTCATGCCTTGCGCTATTAGTAGTCATGCTGCCCTTGCTTGAGTTCTCAAGCCTGTACAACAGCTGCAAAACCCCAGTTGCTACTGTGCTTTCTGCTGCACTTTAGTGTGTGCATCTGCGCGCACATGCAAGTCCGTCTCCCGTGGGGCCTTTTTGCACATGAAATCATACAATCCTGCATTGTCTGTCCTGAGCTGTGCCAGTCTTCCTTTCCTTCCCCTGATGTTTTCCTGCCACAGCTGTCGTGTCAACAGTCAGTCAGACTGCAACACGATTCTTCCCCCAGACTTTGCTTGAGCTTGGATCCAGCACTTCCCGGACTGAAGAAAAGGGTCAAAGCACAAGGCACAGATGGCAGAATGTTGACTGAGTTTTGAAGAAATCCAACTCGGCGGGAGGGAGGTATTGGGAGGCGGGGGATGGGGGTGTAGTGCTACAAGGTCGAAAAGGCAGAGAGGGGAAAAAGAAATAGATCTGGCTTGAAATGAGGGAGGAAAGTGAGCTGGAGACAGGCCGTTTGTTTCCACAACCTAGCGCGCGCACACACACACACACACACACACACACACACACACACACACACACACACACACACACACACACACACACACACACCCTGGAACAAATCCACTAAAATCACGCCAGAATGTGCATTGCTTTAAAATTCATGTGGTATCTGTCTATAACATTCACAAATAGTTATGCATTTCACAGTCGCATTTTGAAAGCATGGATTTCGCCAAGATAGATCTGCCGGTAGGACCTCCCGTGCTCATCTATATCCTTCTTAATAGTGGCCTGTGAAAAGCGACCACTAATCCTCTGACGTTATGAAAAGTAAAGTCTAGCCTCTTTTGAAATGGGAGAAAACCACCTGCTGGGTTCTGGAATTGAATGAAGCTGAGATAACATTATCTCACGAAGCTGACATGCTCTGTAATAAGTCCATGTTGATTAGGTTCGGGGATTGGCGATATCAAAAGTAAAATTATGCCGAGCCGACAACGTTACATTCGCATTATCAAAATACTGCAGCTCTAATAGAAATTTACGCTTAAATATTGGATCTTTACATGTTAAAAATTATCAGTTTCAATGGACACGGTTAGTAGGAGGTGCATCTTATATTTTGGTTGCCTTTTTTAGCTACATGAGAAAAACGGCCCAGCGGGCAAGTGACATCAATTTGACATCAATTTGTTGTTGAAGATTGGATTTTGATGTTATATTGATGTTGAATTGACATCAGATGCCCACTGGGAAACTATTAGAAACTACAGTGCAGTTGTGCGCCACATGTGATAACACACACAACCACTGTAGTAAATGTATCATTAAATGAATATCTCTTGAAAATGTCAAAATGTCTTCGAGCATATTATTTTCCCATGAAGGCAACATTTTTAATAGTTATTGTAGTCCATTTCTACAGGTGGACATGTATTTTTGTCATCATTTCATATAACTCTGTCATACTGTACGTATGTGAAAGGAGGACACATTCAACAAGGAATGCTATCAAAAGCCGGTGTTTTAAAAGTTTGTGGTTCACTTGAGGCACTGCCTTAGCTCTCTGAATCTTAAGAAAACCAAAACAAATTCCTGGATCTGCATTCCGGTGCTGAATCATTCTCAAAATCTAATCAAGTCTTTCCTGGCCTGGAGCCCAGCCCGTTCACAAAATGTCATCAAAATATCTGCATAACTTTGTTTGTTCACAGGCGTCCAGTCACTTCTCATTTCAAGCAAATAGTGTTGCATTTAAACTTCTCAAGGTTGCTGACTGGTTCGGTTTTGTTTGCTCCGTTAAATGTGAATCAGTTCGATTGGTTTGGAGATTTGTGAGATGAGGTTGCATCGATAGCAGCAAATATATAATGAAAAGTGCTTTTGTACTTCAGAATACAAAGTATTGAATCCCTTGCAAATGACGACTGTACTTGATGAAACATGACTCTTCTTGCAAATTATTTTTAATGGATCATTTTAGTTGCTAGACCTCCTGCTGGACACTGTAGTATTCTCCTTATTCTCCACTTTGCTGCTGCCGTCCTTTAGTCTGCCGGCCTCAGTAACCTCTCAAATAGAAATACCATCTTTTTTACACGGTTAACAGCCACGTGGGAAGAAATGAATACGAGACCCTCCTTCTAAAGCAGGTTTCAATGTGGTTTGGCTTTTGTAGTTTCCCCGCAATCCTATTTTGAAGTGGCAAACTGGCAACGCCAAATCAAACAGAATCGAGCCAAACTTTGGACAAGCAGCAAAAAAGGCTAAAGTCAGGAAACATTTATCCCTTCTCCGCCCAAATGTGTTGCCAGTCAAAAAAAATTATGTGGCAACTAACGCCTGTTTGACAAATCTAACATCGGAAGATGTTGAAGCAGACACATTAGTAAGTCAGAAAACAAATGTGAGCCATTGCAGACATACCAAATTAAGAGGACAACTGTGAATAGCTAAAGGCGGCTGCACTTCTCTACGCTCAGACTAAACAAAGGTTTCTGGCTCAAAGGCACATTTAAGTCATTGAAGATTAATAATTAGGTAAGTGCTCGTGCCGGGCAAACACTGTTTTTGTTGTCCCGCGCTCTGACCGCCGATGCAAGGAGCGGCCAGTGAAAGGCGAATCTGGGTAGCAGAAGGCGGTGAGATGAACAGGTGACAACACACACCCCGTCCCTCCCTGAGACGGCTCGCCAGGCTCAGTTTACTGTAGAAAGTCACACAGCAGATGGTGCCCAAGGAAGTGAATTAGCACCGAGAGGCCACACGCGCCAGATGGGGGTAGAAAAGGAGACAAAGAAACTGAGGGGGTAACACAATAACGCAAAGTTGGAGTGTGTGTTTGTCTGTCGGGTTGCATGGGTGGGGCGGGGCTAACTCTGTATGAGTGCATTACTTTGTGTGTGTTTTGCTTGTGTGTGTGTGTGTGTGTCTTTGTTTAGCCAAGTTCATTGCACCTTATTTCAGTGCCATAATACTCTTTTTTACCGATTGCAATCGGTCACAACAAATGGTACTGTGTAAAACTGGTGAACCTTATTGGTTTATGTTTAAAAAAAAAAAAAGTGTTGCTGGCAAAACCAGAGGGAGAACGTGCCCAAAGTGCTAAGATCAGATCAGATAAGATAAGAACAACCTTTATTTGTCTCACAATGGAGAAATTCGCAATTTACAGCAGCAAAATTACGAAAGGGAGAAGAAGAAATGATAAAATACAGATATAAGCATATTAAAAATGGGTAAGTGGGGGTGAGTCCAGGTTTTCAGGTCTGTCTATTCAATAGCCTAAATGGCAGAATGTAAATTTATATTAATATATCACTGTTAATTTTCTCATCCATCAATTTTCTGATCCGCTTCATCCTCACAAGGGTCGCGGGGCGTGGTGGAGCCTATCCCAGCCGTCTTTGGGCAGTAGGCGAGGGACACCCTGAAAGCTCTGTAATAAGTCCATGTTGATTAGGTTCGGGGATTGGCGATATCAAAAGTAAAATTATGCCGAGCCGACAACGTTACATTCGCATTATCAAAATACTGCAGCTCTAATAGAAATTTACGCTTAAATATTGGATCTTTACATGTTAAAAATTATCAGTTTCAATGGACACGGTTAGTAGGAGGTGCATCTTATATTTTGGTTGCCTTTTTTAGCTACATGAGAAAAACGGCCCAGCGGGCAAGTGACATCAATTTGACATCAATTTGTTGTTGAAGATTGGATTTTGATGTTATATTGATGTTGAATTGACATCAGATGCCCACTGGGAAACTATTAGAAACTACAGTGCAGTTGTGCGCCACATGTGATAACACACACAACCACTGTAGTAAATGTATCATTAAATGAATATCTCTTGAAAATGTCAAAATGTCTTCGAGCATATTATTTTCCCATGAAGGCAACATTTTTAATAGTTATTGTAGTCCATTTCTACAGGTGGACATGTATTTTTGTCATCATTTCATATAACTCTGTCATACTGTACGTATGTGAAAGGAGGACACATTCAACAAGGAATGCTATCAAAAGCCGGTGTTTTAAAAGTTTGTGGTTCACTTGAGGCACTGCCTTAGCTCTCTGAATCTTAAGAAAACCAAAACAAATTCCTGGATCTGCATTCCGGTGCTGAATCATTCTCAAAATCTAATCAAGTCTTTCCTGGCCTGGAGCCCGGCCCGTTCACAAAATGTCATCAAAATATCTGCATAACTTTGTTTGTTCACAGGCGTCCAGTCACTTCTCATTTCAAGCAAATAGTGTTGCATTTAAACTTCTCAAGGTTGCTGACTGGTTCGGTTTTGTTTGCTCCGTTAAATGTGAATCAGTTCGATTGGTTTGGAGATTTGTGAGATGAGGTTGCATCGATAGCAGCAAATATATAATGAAAAGTGCTTTTGTACTTCAGAATACAAAGTATTGAATCCCTTGCAAATGACGACTGTACTTGATGAAACATGACTCTTCTTGCAAATTATTTTTAATGGATCATTTTAGTTGCTAGACCTCCTGCTGGACACTGTAGTATTCTCCTTATTCTCCACTTTGCTGCTGCCGTCCTTTAGTCTGCCGGCCTCAGTAACCTCTCAAATAGAAATACCATCTTTTTTACACGGTTAACAGCCACGTGGGAAGAAATGAATACGAGACCCTCCTTCTAAAGCAGGTTTCAATGTGGTTTGGCTTTTGTAGTTTCCCCGCAATCCTATTTTGAAGTGGCAAACTGGCAACGCCAAATCAAACAGAATCGAGCCAAACTTTGGACAAGCAGCAAAAAAGGCTAAAGTCAGGAAACATTTATCCCTTCTCCGCCCAAATGTGTTGCCAGTCAAAAAAAATTATGTGGCAACTAACGCCTGTTTGACAAATCTAACATCGGAAGATGTTGAAGCAGACACATTAGTAAGTCAGAAAACAAATGTGAGCCATTGCAGACATACCAAATTAAGAGGACAACTGTGAATAGCTAAAGGCGGCTGCACTTCTCTACGCTCAGACTAAACAAAGGTTTCTGGCTCAAAGGCACATTTAAGTCATTGAAGATTAATAATTAGGTAAGTGCTCGTGCCGGGCAAACACTGTTTTTGTTGTCCCGCGCTCTGACCGCCGATGCAAGGAGCGGCCAGTGAAAGGCGAATCTGGGTAGCAGAAGGCGGTGAGATGAACAGGTGACAACACACACCCCGTCCCTCCCTGAGACGGCTCGCCAGGCTCAGTTTACTGTAGAAAGTCACACAGCAGATGGTGCCCAAGGAAGTGAATTAGCACCGAGAGGCCACACGCGCCAGATGGGGGTAGAAAAGGAGACAAAGAAACTGAGGGGGTAACACAATAACGCAAAGTTGGAGTGTGTGTTTGTCTGTCGGGTTGCATGGGTGGGGCGGGGCTAACTCTGTATGAGTGCATTACTTTGTGTGTGTTTTGCTTGTGTGTGTGTGTGTGTGTCTTTGTTTAGCCAAGTTCATTGCACCTTATTTCAGTGCCATAATACTCTTTTTTACCGATTGCAATCGGTCACAACAAATGGTACTGTGTAAAACTGGTGAACCTTATTGGTTTATGTTTAAAAAAAAAAAAAGTGTTGCTGGCAAAACCAGAGGGAGAACGTGCCCAAAGTGCTAAGATCAGATCAGATAAGATAAGAACAACCTTTATTTGTCTCACAATGGAGAAATTCGCAATTTACAGCAGCAAAATTACGAAAGGGAGAAGAAGAAATGATAAAATACAGATATAAGCATATTAAAAATGGGTAAGTGGGGGTGAGTCCAGGTTTTCAGGTCTGTCTATTCAATAGCCTAAATGGCAGAATGTAAATTTATATTAATATATCACTGTTAATTTTCTCATCCATCAATTTTCTGATCCGCTTCATCCTCACAAGGGTCGCGGGGCGTGGTGGAGCCTATCCCAGCCGTCTTTGGGCAGTAGGCGAGGGACACCCTGAAATGGTTGCCAGCCAATCGCAGGGCTCATAGAGATGAACAACCATCCGCAAAGGGACCATTTCGAGTGTCCAATCAGCCTGCCGTGCATGTTTTTGGGATGTGGGAGGAAACCGAAGTACCCTGAGAAAACCCACACAGGCCCGGGGAGAACATGCAAACTCCACACAAGAAGGCCGGAACTGGGATCTAACCCACGACCTCTGCACTGTGAGGTTGACGCGCTAACCACTGAATCAACGGGCCACCCTAATTTTCTCATCCTGTTAATATATTTTTTTTCAGTTATGGTGTTGCACTGTGCGGTTTCTCAGTTTCCTCTGCTGTTGTTGTGTCCCGACATTTAATATGTAGACCTTGTGCAAGGTGAGAAAACATGGTCTGTAAAAAAACACAAATGACAGCTGTAGTTTGTGTTGGTGGCAGGAAGAAAATAGCTCCGTTTTTGTCAAGGTAATATTACAGTGTCAGTGGTTTTGGAATGAGCACTGGAACGTTAATCAGGGTAAGCGGGTCAAAATAACTCAAATACCACACAGATGTGCCACCAGTGACGCAATGTAACATGGAAATCAATGGTAGCGCTTGGAAATACAGTGTGAAAATCGTATGGAGTGAAGCACATGAGGTCGTAACAAGATATCAGTAAAGTCTCAAAAGTGGTGTTGTAATCTTTGACTGCATGGAAAATGTTGTACACTTTATCTTGTTTTTCAATCTTTCCCCTCACAGCTCTTTCATGGCCCATTTGACCATGATTATTTGCCAAAGCCACGGCTGCATCTCTTCTGACACGGGAGACAGTCCCAGGTCTCTGTTGTCTTTTTTTCTTTTTTACTTTCCTTCAGTTGACCTCTTTCATCCTCCTTTCATTCGGTCTCTATATTAACTAGGGTTCCTCTCGGTTGCTGCATTCGTCAGGAAGCGATGAGCGCAAGTGTGGCACCATGCCAATGCTGACAGCTGGCAGAGAGGAAAATAAACAACAGAGGCGAGAGGGCAAAGGGAAAGAGATGTGGGAGATGTGGGAGGAGATGCGATAAATATCAGGACAGGTTCACAATTCCAATATCACCTTTTGGACTGCGAACAATGTTGCAGAAGTGTAGAACATCAATGATCCCGAGGCAGCCCGACAACCAAGTAGGAAAGAAAGGCAAGTCAAGGGCACCTTCTGTATTCCCACTGTCACTGTCAGCCCGTATGTCCATCCATCCATCATCTTCTCTCGCTCTCTCTTCTCTCCTCGACGCCCGCTGTTGCCCCTGCCAAGCTGCCGCGCCTTGACACCGGTGGCGAGAAGCCACACACACACATTTCTATCATTCCATCTTTGTGCTTCTCTTCCGTGCGGCTCACCAAGAATCACAATTTAGCACTAACATTTTAAAATCAGAATGATTCCAGGAGAACCAAATTTGATCCCAGTTCCATTCAATTCTCGGCTCTATATGCCCAACCTTCAAATTCAGATGGACTCAAACACATTAGCAGGTCAAAAGGTGCTAGCTATTACGTCTTGATAATGAACAGAAAGTCATTTCAGGTCATAAAGCATTGTTCAGATCATAAATCTGACTCAGAAAATACCCAGATATGCAAAGCTGTTATCTGGCGACAAGGTGCCTACTTAGACTACTTTGAAGTCTCTCTTTCTCTCTCTCCCCTCCCCCCTTTCTTTCTCTCTCTCTCTCCCTCTCTCTCTCTCTCTCTCTCTCCCTCTCTCTCTATTCATTCCAGCTTCGGCCTTCCTGTGCGGAATTTTCCCCGTGCCTGCGTGGGTTTTCTCCGGGTATTCCAGTTTCCTCCCACATTCCAAAAACACGGATGGCAGGTTAATGGAACTCTCTTAATAAGTGGGATTGTGAGCGCAAATCGTTGTTCGTCGATGTGTGCCCCGCGATTGGCTGGCAACCGATCCTGGGTGTACCCAACCTACTGCCCGAAGACAGCTGAGATAAGGTTCCAGCATGCCCACGACCCTTGTGAGGATAAGCGGATTAGAAAATAGATGGAGGGAATGTCTATTTCTACAGCAGCACTGATTAGCATTGCAAAAAATAAGACTTAGGGAAAGCTCTGGTGGTTTGCTTTCCACGATTCCCTTCGTCACTCAACAGTCTGCTGAAAGACAGACAGCAGGCCAATAACAGGGTGGCTTGTGTGCTTAAGGGTGGTCTGATTGACCAATTGTGAACAAATCTGGCTTCCAGGATAATAAACACTCAACTGTTTGCTAATGTTGCAATACTGAGCTCTAAATCTCATCAACTGGGGGAATGAGAACATCTTTTAAACATGATGTTAAGGCCTTGAACTGGGCCAAATTGCTATATTGCACATTCTCCTGATGCAGCATCATTCCTAAATTAATACTTAATCTTTATTGAGGCATAACGGAACATATTGAGTGACAGTTTCTTTTATATAAATGTCTGCTTAGAGTTTATTTGGCAGCAAAACAGTATTCTTCACCTCCCTTGCCTGCAATGTAAAAACAACATCAGCAGGGTTGCAATGTATACAGAACACACTGATATACAGTGTGACTGCTCCTGTGGAAAAACATTTTGTTATTTTGCAGCTTGGAATTCCAAGCATCACAAGGGTCCTCACTTAGACTCAAAGGAGAAGTGGATTGAAGAGAGGATTTGGAAGGAGAGGGAAACAAAAATGCAGCATTCCACCAGCCAGAATTGTGGCACTTTGGAACTGTGCAGAGGCATTTGAAAGAAGTGTTGAACTGATAAGGAATTTATGCAAAAAGTAAGAAATGGGTCAGAGAAGATGCATGTTAGATTATTTGTTCTGTGCAGAAGGGCTAAAAGTCTCGCTCACACTTGGAATGAGATGGTCAAAAAAGTCAGATTAAGAGAGGGGGGATGGGTCTTGAAAAAACGAGACAGAGCAAAGAGAAGCAAATCTCCACTTTTTTCATCCACTGAATGTATGTCAGTAGGCTGAGCTATCTGCCTGGCCCACATCTGAGTTCCTCAGCCTTCACTGGCAATTCAAAGCACTTAAGTACAATAGTCTGCTGCCAAAGCCGCCAATTCATATTCCGAGTGCGTATTCCGTGCTCTCAAGCAGCACACAATACAGTCTCCCATTGACTGACTAATGGACAGTGTGAGGAGGTCTATCTGGCCAGCAAATTCACTTCATTAAAGTCTCACTGGCTCTGCTGCAACATTCTTTCTTTAAATACAAACTAGAAACTGTAAATATTCATGTATGAAACACCACACCATTCTTTCCTTTCTTGAGATTCCCTTAAAATTTTAGGAAATTGTTTTCCACAAACACATAACTAACACATTGTCAGTTTCAAAGTTACGTCTTGAAATAAACATTGTCCGATCATTTTCATGTATGGTCCCTGAACAGCCAACGAGAATAATAAAATGAATAATAAAAGGTTAAGGATGCTGACGTTCTTTTTCTCGTCCATTCATTTTCGATACCATTTGGCTCATATAAGCGTGAGCTGCAACCCATGACGGCTAATGCTGGGTCAAAGGCAGGCGACGCTCTGCAAAGGTCATCAGCCAAATACAGGGAACAAGCACTATAAACTAAGAAAAATCCGCGTCCGGACTCCTGTAGACAATCAAGTCTTGTAAAATATTGAAAAAAAATGAAAAAGTACCTGAGATTGAATGTGTAGAGCAAGGGTGTCAAACTCATTTTTGTCGTGGGCCACAGTTTAGTCACCGTTTCCCTTGGAGGGCCGTTATGACTGAAAACCAAACAAAAAAAGTCAAAAATCACAATTTATTATTTGTTACTGTAATGAGGGGTATTTGTTGTATTTGAATTCCCAAGTGTGATGGATTTTGTGTTATTCAGTCTACCATAATATGCTGAGATGCAAAGTATTGTGAATATACACTGTACATAGTTAGGAGTATGTGCTGAAAAGTCTGTCATCTAGTGTGTGAGCCACGGGATGAATGATGCGTGCTGTTGTGTTCAATAAACAGTTTACTTTCATTGAAGCCTTTTTGCACTGTGGACCTACACAACGACACAACACAAGCTAGGAGGTGATACAGCAGACAATCCCATTGGCCAAGAGGATTTCCGGTTAGCTTGTGAGCTAACCGGGTGGCTAGTGCCTCTCGGGCATGGATAAAACAGATGACTCAGCGGGACATATTGTAGCCAGCGGAGGCTTTACGCAGATTTACTTTCACAGACCAAGTATGTTGCATGGCCATAAGTTAAAAAACGAAAAGTGTTACAGAATATGAAGATGTCTCAACATCCTCTCGTGGAAGAGCATCCCGGGGGCTCATGAAAACTAAACGTATTCTAATACCTTTGTCAAACTGTCACTCAAGTCTTTGTTTATTGTGTATTTTAAATGTTGTGTTGAATCCATTGTGTGGATGGACAACACCACGCTGGACAGGGACATGGTTGTTCGTCTCAAGTAGTAGTATTAGAGCATAGTTAAGCCGAGGTACTTCAGGTCATTACACCTACAGGAAATGAAACTGGGGGAGTGAAAATGCTGTAGCTTCTGTGGGAATTTTTCTGAGGTCAGATGTTGGGTGTCAAGTCAAGTCCAACTTTGTGACGCCCTGGTTTACAATCTCTGATATAGTTCATCCCAAATGTGTTCGATGGTTCAAGTTTTTCTCTTCCAACAGGTATATCTCAACATCACATACTTTTAAGTCTCCATCATCTACAAAAGCTCAATTTTCGACCTCCACATTCAGTACACTATACAATTTGCGAGTAACGAGTGACATCACAAAATGTCTCTCACAGCATGCCAAAAGAATTTTCCCAGCAGCTGAGAATGACAGCAAATGTGGCAGAAATGTCAGAAGGAAGACTTATCTGCCCGGGCTTGCCCTTCACATGGCCTATAGTCTTCCGTAATGAATGGGTCTGTGTGTGCGTGCATGTCAGCATGTACAGTATGTGACTACATGTGAGTAAGGATGTATAACATCTGCCCCCGGAGGTAATGGTAACTTTCAAGGTATGAAAGGAAGTTTCTTGTCAGTGTGAAGAAGGATGACAGGAAACACAAGAGGTTCACTTTACTGTACATTAATTTGGTGGCAATGTTAACAGGATGACTTTTATTGGACAGTATGTCTTACCTCAGAGAATGCTGACGTTTTATTAGTAGTTTGGTCTTGGATGATTTTATGGGCTCAGCAATTGATGTTTACAAGATTGGATCTTGCTTGTACAATTTGGATATTTTTACAAGGAGCCTGCTGCTAGAAAAGATTCTTTTCCATAAGCATGGTGAACTGATAACGGCCACTGAGAAAAAGAAATTTGATCTCTACAATATCCAATACTGATCTTAAGAAGCAGAAAATAAATGTCAAATGCAAGTTCAAAAATTTGTTTTTTTTCTGTCTGTGTTTACCTTTTTGAAGGAATGGTCCAGGAAGATATAGCACATACTAATGATAGTGTTTATCCCACAAAATGATGTTTCTGTGCAATTGGGGCAGCAGAATGATAACAGAAAAAGACAAGAAAAAGAGAAAAAAAACAATTTCGCTCACTGAAAAAAATATATAAACAGATAAACTGTACAGTGTAGTTGCATAACGCATGACAAGACATGGTGAATAAAAGGTTCTAAGGTGATAATACGTGCACGAATAAATTACATTATCATTCACAATTTAAACACTACTGTGATGAATCAGAAATAGTGCACGCTTTGGGAAAACAGTGGTTAATAAAACCGTTGGAACCAAGAGTGCGGGTGGTGATATTCATGGTGAGGAAGAAGCGAAGATAATGTTGGCAGTGAGTGTTTTATCGATAAAGATGGATGAGTGAATTAAATCAAGGCGCATTAAGCCGTTTTTAAAGTGAAAGACTGTCGAGCCTTCGTGACAGGATCATTCATGACCAACACATTACAATAATGAGCTTTATGACATTTCTCCCAACCATTTCACATGATAATTTTACGCTCACTTTCAAGTGTAAAGGTCAATCGAGAATTGGAGGACATTTGGGCTTCAAAATTGTTGAAAAATAAACCTTCACTTTTTCAGACTTTCTGCTCCATATTCATCAATATATGATCATTTGCAGGGTTGTAAATCCGGATCAACGTGTGCTTTCTCTCAGGAGGAGAAGCTGGCTATTTAGCTAGTTGTTCCTGTTGACCAGTAGGACACATTTACTAATGTTCATAAGATTTTTTTTAAGAATCTTATTCTGATCATATGCCTAACAGGGTTGCATGAGGTAGAGTAAGACTTTCAATCAAGGCTGACAATTCCATAAAAATGTGCAAAATAGAAGAGACATTTTGTGGTCGACTGGTTAGCATGCCGGCCTCACACACAGTGCAGCGGTGCAGGGTTCAGTTCCAGCTCCGGCCTTTTCCCCATGCCTACGTGAGTTTTCTCCGGGTACTCCGGTCTCTTCCCACATTCCAAAAACATGCGTGGCAGGTTGATGGAACACTCTAAATTGTCCTTAGGTGTGAGTTTGAACGCGGATGGTTGAATGTCAATGTGTGCCCTGTGATTGGTTGGCAACCGGTTCAGGGTGTCCCATGTCTACTGCCTGAAGACAGCTGGGATAGGCGCCAGCTTGTCCCGTGACCCCTGTGAGGATAAGCAGATCAGAAAATAGATGGATGGATGGATGGATGGAGTTTTCCACGGTAGTTGTTTGCTCCGTGTGAACTTGTAATTCCTCACAACTTTCTAACAAGAATATCAAAGATATGAAATAAGAACATCATGTTAATTCAAGTAACACTACAATGCGTTCCCAACAAGGCAGAGACAAACCCTGCATCTGTGATCCACTCCCTTATTTCAGGGTCACTGTCCTCTTCGTCCACATAGCCAAACCCTTTCTGAACCCTCCTGCCCAGGAGGCTCATCCTGTTTCCTACAGTTTCCTCTTCCCCATGGGCAGGAAATTGCTGGAGGCCGCCGACACACAGATCTATACAAACACAAAGGGGAGGAGGCAGGAAGTGATCTCACTGCAGCACCTGCAACCAGGAAATAGAGCAGACCCAGTAGGGAAGTAGATGAACAAACTTCTGTCTGTCTCTCTGTTTTGTTTCTTTGTCTCTCGCCCTCTTACTCTTTCACTCTTGTTATTCTCTCTCTCTCACACACACAGACACACACACACACACACACACACACACACACACACACACACACACACACACACACACACACATACAAATGGAAAACATATATTATGAACATAAACAAGTTCAGAAGCCACAAATAGCCTGTGACTTCCGCTGCAGCTGCTGGCAGAAACACCATGACAAAGGAAACAGAATGTGAGATAAGCATGTGATAAGAGTTGTTGTTCAAGCTTTATGCTACCCCCAAACCTCAATACATCTGTCAGTAACATGTCTCGTTACTGCACCAATTAAATTCCTGGACTGGCTTGTAAATAATCACTTCACTACACCACCACAAATTGTGAGAACTGAGAGTGAAGCACAGAGCAAGGTCAACACCCGTAAAACTTACAGGAACTATTTTAAAGCCATTTTGCCAAAACATTTTGCCCCTCTGTTTGGTGGAATGTGTATAGAAATCATGGGTTGACTCTTTTTGCAGTTCATTTCTACAGATATACCACCTCGGTAATGAGCGCAGTAGCCAGCGAATTGACATAACGCTCTGCATCTGCTTTACCATGGCATTGTAAATGAGGCAAGAAAAAAGTGAATTGCAAGATAAAAAACTCCGAACTTGGCAGCCGGTTAAATTCACACATGAAGATACAGAATGATCCTTATCATATTTTTCGATTCCCCCACTCTCAAAAAGCTACCCACAAGTAAACGCAGCCTTCACAGACATCTGACCTGTCCATATGAGTGATGCTGCATGAGCCTCATCTGCTCGGCTTGCCAGCTACGCTCAGTGCTTGTGTATGTTTGTGTGTGCAAGATTTATGAATGAAATAGCGAGCCAAGTTGGCAAGGCTTCCTGAGTAGGTTGGCGTGTGTGTGTCGATGGAACTTCCTGTCAAAAGATGTGTGATTTCCTGCACTCTCACAGCTGCTTGGTAAAGCACGCCAGGGAAACACCCTTTTTGTTATTTGGGTTGTTAGGAGCTGAGAATCCCCTCGCATACCGCGGCATATGACTTTGATTAGGAGCAAAAATGTTTCAAAGGCACCCAGTACTTGGAAGAGGACGGGGGTCACTGGAATTCAGCTAGCCACTTGTGTAAGCAATGTCAAAATTCAGATATGCAGCAATCCGTCCTTTGTTTTTTGTTTTTTTCACATTCTGATTAAAGGGCTGAAAGTACACGGGGAGCCCTTTTAACTCTGTCAGATAGCATTCTTCAAGATGCACATCATCAGTCTATAGAGCATGTCAGGAATGCAAGAAGAGCTTGGATGAATACCCAATACTGTTTTTCAAATATTTGAGGGGTCTTACTCCTCGCCACTTTACATGACAGTGACATTCATAGAATTTTAGAAGACTAGACTTCAAGAGAGAAAACTTTTGAAAACTAGCATCACAATGACGACACCGATATCATGCCCATGTAAATACTGCGAAAACATGTGTTAAATCTTCAGGTTAGAAGTGACCGGATGACATCAAAACCAAAACAACAATGGAGGACCACAGCATTTGCAGTTACAGTATATTGCTCTCCAGAAAAGTTATACTTATTGGTGTCCCGCAAGGGGGTATTCAACTCCCACTTCCAATCTAGATTGTCATGTCTCTGTGTTGTGTGCGAGCAAGCAAGGAGAGATTCAGTTGGTGAAAGCAGCACGCCAAGAGTCCTGCGCCGCTTGAACTGCGTCGGTGGTGAAGATGCCTTGCTGAAGGGCACCTTGAAAGTAATCACAAGCACACGACTATCTCTCCAACAGCTAGTTGCTATTTTTTATCTTTACTTTTTGTTTAAGTTCAATGTTTTAAGCGTGCTATTACTAATAAGGTCGAACACTAACCTCACAGTCTTAATGACTGTAAATATTTGTATGACAAACATTTCTCAGCCAAGAATATTAAACAAAGAGCTAAAATATTAAGCACGGCACAATGTGAGTGTGCCTTCTTGTGCCTCGTCAACTACGTATTCTTCCGCCGCTGCACAAACGAGTCCATTGTTTGCCATTTATGACCTCCAAATCGCGGGACCATTGTAAACAGAGAAGCACCTGATTGTAGAATGTTGCTCATGGGAATACATTGAAAGTACCTCTTGAGAGCCTTTTTTAACAACTTGAGCTTTTCAACTCTTCAATGATTCATTGGTGATGAGGAATACCTGTCTGAAAAGCCGTTTGTGTTATCGCTGATCGTTAAATATTAACCCAGAAGTCAGTGTCATAAATGATAGGAGAGGTTTGACCTAAATAATCCCCCAAATTAAAATGATCAAATTCATCTTAGTGCGAATGGTATGATTGAGTCATTTAACTTTTCTATGGGGAAAAAAATGCATTGTTTGTAATTGTTTTGAAAGAGCTCGTCAAAAGAAAACATAAATCTTCTGTAGTTTCATGATGAGTCACATATTAACTGCAAACAGATGTTCCCACACCCACTTCAACACTCTTCTGCTTATTTATGAGGTCTTAATTGGTGGTTGGCTACCTTTGGGGGGGGCGGCCGGGATGGGGCCACGTGAAGACTCTTTCTCTTCTGATCTCTCCTGGGGGTGCGGTAATGGGCCGGGTTTGGGCAAATAGAGCCACCGGTCAGTCAGTTAGCCTCAAGGACTAGTGCATGCGTCAAAGGGCCATTAACACATTTGCAAAAATAAAATGCTCTTTTCTTTTTTTTATGGTAGGTGTCAAAACCAGTGGGACAATTTCAATATTGTAAAGCGCAAAACTCACTAAAATTCACCAAAAAGAAAGACTTTGCTCCTCAAAGCCTGCTGTTTAATACCACAGGGAGTTCAATAACAACTAAAGCTAACATCCAGTTAGAGGACAGACAGCCTTGTACATCAAGTGGGGAGGTTCATTGGTAGCCGTTTGGGGAGGTTCGTCTGAGTTCAGTCCAACCACATGTTTGTTTGTTTTTTTTTTGGTCAGTGGAATTCATCCAAGTCAGTGCTCTTCCATGTGGGCAGCTTGTATTTGGTTCCTACTTCGCAATATTGTGAATGTGACTGTGAATGCTTGTCTCCCTATAGGAAGACAAGCAGAATGTTATCATTCTGAGGCCTTGTGATTGACAGGTGACTAGGCACTCACCTGACTTTTTTGTGTTGATGTTAACATTGCATTGTACACTTTCCATGACATCTCAGTAAATAAATACATTTTTGCGAGAACATTCAGAAACATACAGGAGGTTGGATGTTTTTTTTTCATCCTGCTGGGCCAAATCAATCAAAATGTTCAGCCATAGTCTTTTCCAGCAACTCCAACTACAGGGTATAAAATCTGTTTTCCCTCGCAATGAATTGTCTGGAGCCTTATTAGTTGTTACTCAACCTCAAACTCAGCCTCTCTTACCCAACATCCCCTCATGCTTCCACCTCCTGAAGATGTTATAAATTCTTTGAACGTTTATCAGCCTGACTCACTGTCTCCCCCAGTCTCTCGGCGTATCTTGATGATAATCATTCCAATGTGTCATTCCTCCCTATCTCTTGGGAAAACGTGAGGTTGCTTCCTGTTCCTCTGGGATGAGCGACAATGTATGCTGCATGTGCTCTGCTGCCCAATGGGGCACAGCTACTTCCTGTATAACCTCGGGGGGCCATTCGGGAGAGGAAGTGGGGAGTGAGAAATGGAATCATGTATGACTGAGAGGGAAAAGCACTACATAGTGCACAAGCTTGGTGCAGTTTTGATGAATCCAGCATTTACTTTTCATTGTGACATGGTGGGAGGGATCTCCAGAAAGGCTGAGATTGATGAGTATGTGGCGACTTCACTTTCGCAACATGCAGATCATAAGTAGGTTGTTTCTAACGCAGCACCAAGTTTAAGTCTTCTGTCCCAAATTGGGGCTGCTGTTGGGAAAAATGCAAATATTTGTGAAAAGATTCATGTTCAGACTACAATGTTGTCTAAATGTTACTATTCACACAGAGCTGCAAAAAAAATCACTGTTTCCTGCAACTACTTTTGTAAAACAAACAAAAAAAAACTCTACATATGTACACCAATTGCATTTATAAGGGTTTAAATTTTGTTTTATGTACAGTGGGTGTCTGTTGGACAGTCGTCACGCCAAAAAAAAGAAAAAATACTTTCCTGGAGAAGCAAGTTCCAACTTATTCTCTTCAAGTTTGTTTGTGACATACTCTCTCATGTCTCCACCAAAAACGTACCCACTAATGATCTGAAATTATTATAAACAGTCCAGGGTAATTATAATTCCTCTATGGAATGAGACTTTAATAACAGCTAGTAGTTCATGTTCCAGGGGTTACATCAATCTACATGCATGACGGAAGAGTCTTCTGCTTCCTTCTTAAATTAGCAGTGGAGACATTCAGTCAGGGGGAAGTGTTTAGCTTAGGGGAAGTGTTGGAATCCTATTTGCTGTAAAAATCCCTCCGTACCCCCACTGCCCCTCTACCCATTTTCAGCATGTCTTTAAATTTTTATTGACAATAGTACACCACCCATCAAGTGCAGGTCTCAGGTTTTTCATTAACATAACAATAACAATTTGATCTTTTATACTATTTAATAGTTACAGCCTGCGATTGGCTGGCAACCAGTTCAGCCTACTGCCCGAAGACGGCTAGGATAGGCTCCAGTACCCTCCGACCCCCCCGCGGCCCTTGTGAGAATAACAAGGGTTATGGAAAATGGATGGATGGATGGAAATGGTAGGCCACCACATTAACAAACTACACCCACAGTGAGGGGAGCCTCCAGGCAAAATGGCTATGTAGGAAAATTCAAACTGTATTTTTTTGCCAACGTTTTTTTGAAAGCTTCATTTGAAAGCTGGCAAATCATAGAGTGTAAAACAGATGAGAACCTCTAGGCCATTTTGCTTTTTCTTTTTTTTTTTAAATATAGGAGCCCATATTGAAAGCTGTTGAATCGTAGAGGGAAAAACAGGTGAGAAACTCAATGCCATTTTATTATTGTGGCAACAAGAGGCCATCGAAATCACCGACTTCACCTAAAGTGAGGGTTGTTCCAGCAGTCAAAATGGCTATACAGTCATACCTCGGTTTTCGACCATAATCCGTTTCAGAAGGCTGTTCGAAAACCGATTTGTTCGAAAACCGAAACCACGCTCTTTAAAAAAAAAAAAAAAAAATCTGTATTGAACCCGTCTGCTCAGAATGAAACGCTACACGAGGAAGCGTCACTTCCTCGTCTACCCAAGGAAGCGTCACTTCCTTGTGTAAGGAAGGCGAGAGGAGTCAAGTGGTGCATTCAAGTGCAATACTATTTCGATGCTGGAGCCACTACCTCAAGACCTCAAGTGATAAACTACTCTCATCCTATGTTTTTCCTTTGCTCTGACTGTCTCTATGATAAGCCGCTCTCGCACAACTCTAATTGCTCCACGGGGATAAATAAAGTTTTCTGAATCTGAATCTGAAAAAGTGCGCTCAGTTTGGTCGAGAACCAATTTTCGGTCGTAATCCGAGGCATAAAAAACTCGAAATTTTTGGTCGAAAACCGATTTGGTTTTGGTGATTTAGAATCGCCTTCTGTTGATCAATGGCAAAGGGACAATATGCCAATTGGTTGCGTGTCTCCACGGATCACTACTATCCACTAGTTTCAGTGGGAAAAGGGTAATGGTGTTGCCTGGTCAGAGTCCTGACCTCAACCTGATTGAGATGCTGTGGCGTGACCTCAAGAGAGTGACTCACATCAGACAGTCCCTAAAATATTCTTGAACCGAAATTGGAAAGAGGAATGGTCCGAAATCCCTCTTGACTCGTGTGCAGCAGCAAACGCTTGGTTGAGGTTATTGCTCCAGAGGAGATTCACCCAGCTGTTAGCTCCAAATGTTCGCATACTTTTTCCATCTCTGTGCTGTGCTATTTAACCCCTTCGGGGACAGCGGATTACAAGAGTGGACAGCTTATCATGTTATCAGGTTATAGGGTGCACGAAGGGTTAACAAAATGTAAACATGGAAAAGTCGATATTTTTTGAGTATTAGCTTAAACAGCCCATGTTTGTTTCTCAATTGTGACTTAGATAAAGGTCAGATCACATTTTATGAATAATGCATGCAACCATCAATGCTTTTGCCAACTTAGAACTTAGAGCAGGTCTCTGGCATCCTATTGAAAGTCTTTTCGATGAGAATCCTTTCTCAGATTTCCTCCTTTGTTCCCATGAGAATCTTTTAACACATATGGCATTTTTTCAACAACGTTTTTAAATGTAATACATTTCATTCATTGGTATCGTGTTCGCACATCAGCATCAGTGCCACGGTAGAGGATCTTAATTGGCTGTAAAGCAAAAATAACAAACAATAACTTGTAAATATGATATACCGTGTATATATATATATATATAATATATATAAGAGCTACAGTTGTTTTTGTGTCTTCACCCAAGCTGTGTGGACTTGAATTCCAAAACAAAGAATGTCGGTTTATATCTTCTTTGCGAAAGAAATTGCCCACAAAGTCACTCCAGATTACAGTTTTCCATTCTGAGCGCGGAAGTGCCACAAAAATGACACTTGGCCTGGCATGAACACGAAAGAGAATGCAGTGAGGCACGCACATCCCCACTGTGAAAATTGCGACCCATCAAACTTGCGGATTGTGTTTGCCGTGCATTGTTACCCATGAGTACACGTCTCACTGTGTTTGCATGGACGTATAAAGAGTGCCAAAGTCGTGGCTGGAGTTCATAACTTGGATTCCTCTGGTTGTCTGTTTACAAACAGTGCAGAGATTCCCCCTGCTTGTCTTTCTCCATCTTGAGCCAATTTCAGGGAATGTTGGTGATTAGATAACGAAGACCTTCACCAGGGTTTAATGCCAATTTGTTATTTACTTCAGGACTGCCAACGCACATTTTCTCCAGGGGTTTGGTCGGCTGTCATTCATCTTCCTCTCACACATTCTCTGACCGGCCCCACCCCCGAATCTCTTCTCTTTGTTTGTAGCTTTTTCAGCCTGCTTCTTCCACCATTCGCAAAGGGAGCTTAATAGTATTTGAGCTAGAGCTCAGGGGACTCCGATAAAACACACAATCAGAAAAAAACATTCCGTGAAAAGTCATGCACATTTATGTACACAGTCCAAAATATACAAGAGCAGCAAAATAAAGGAAACACGGTTGCCTCTTAGATTCTGATACTACCTCAATTCCTCGCCATGCGCTAGAGACAATATAAAGAAATCAGAAATTGCAGGGAAAACAGAAAAAGGTCAATTGAGTAGAAATAGCGAGAATGTTCCTTGAGTTGTTTTCCAGCTCCTTCACTTATCATCTGACCTTTAATGTTACATAACCACATCACATATACTTACAAACGTTTTGGGGAACATTCCATCTTCAACAGGAAGCTGTTCTGTGACACACAGAGAAACGCATGGAAGACGCACAAGAATGCGCTGAGACCGGAAGATGGGTGAAAGATGAGCAGACACACACATGTACAGTGGTCTCAATACAACTTTACCACCTTAACCATATTTTACCTGGAATAGACGTTTTCCATTCACCCAAAACCACAATTTGTAATCCCTGCAAATCATTTAGTAACTGAATCTGAGAACAAGCCAAACTTATGGTGCCAATCAGCCTTAGGCTTTTCCAGTTTCCATTAAAAATGTGAATGACCCGGGGTTTAACCAGGGTACAGAACAGATTGACTTTTTTTAAGATAACAATATTTTTTCTCATGTTTACCTTTCTTAGGCAAATTCCTTTCCATCATCATCCAACCGTCCTTTAGCTTGTAACCATGTTGTATAAAGTGTCAGCCATAAATATGAGGCTGGGTTTCGCCTCTTATTTTGGCCCCCTAGTAGTGTCCCCAGTGTTGGTGAGACTTTTGGAAGGCCGCAATGGAGCTTCCAGTGTGGCCTGAGGTCTTGGATCTTTGTTTTTGTTGGGTTGTTTTTTTTTGAAGAGCATTGTGTCAGGGCTTATTAAGAGGATCACATTTCTTTCCCAAAATTCAGAGGGGGTTGGGGGGAGGGGGGACGACTTCCTGTGGCCATGCCGTAAGCACCGAATCCTTTCAAAGATAAGCCCAAACAGATGGACTCGACAGAGGTGGAGAATTGACTTTTTCATATGCTTATTCTCACTTGAATCACACCCCCTTTTGCCTTTCCTGGTCACGCTATCGCATATTTGGTGATGCTTTTTCTTTCTCCCGCTGATGAAGCTGATTTGTTTCTTTGTCATACACACTCCCACTCATACTATTTCTCCTGTCCTCCTTACCTCTGTATTTCTCCTTGGATCTCACACCTCATTTGCTTTGAACCTGCTCCAAAGTCTAAATCAAACATCCCTCGACTTTCAGCACCAGCAAGCAGCACAAGCCTTACATCTTTGTACTCTCCAAGGTATGGGACAAGAGGCATCGGATCTCTCAGACTACGACCATCTGGAGAGCGTTAATGAAATCAAGACACATCAGACTCCTCAAGCAGTCATTGGCAGGAGCTCAGGGCTCGGGCGGAGAGATGGAATGGAGAAATGGAGCAAGGGCGATACAAGAGGAGATGCTTTGCTGATTTGTGTCCTTCACATCCAAACAGATGCACTGTTAAAGAGGTGGCGCGTTTTCCCTCCCATCCCGTTGGTTGTGGCATTTTGTCCAACTGGAGTGTATGTGAAATCAGAAAAGAAACCCCTTTCACTGTTGTAAATGGCAGCCAGTGGGAAAATGATCACGTAGCATGGAAGGGGACAGGGGTTCATGGTCGCCGGGGAAATGTGTACCATTAGCATGCCTGGTGAGTAGCCAAACGTGAGGGGGTGGGGTGGGCTTTTACAGTGATAACCCTTGACCTTTGGATTCAAGGATTTCATAGCTACAGTTCCTCTCCCCTGTTTATTCGTGTTCATGTGCTCTCACAGGGGAAATGTATTTCCTGTTTCTGGGACCCCCTTCGTCTCAGTGTCGTGACGGATTGGGAAAATGATGATAATAGTGGAGCCATGAGGTCAACGAGTTAACGGATGCCTCTCTCTCACTCATTCACAGCTTAGACTGACCCAGATTGCATGCAAAGGCCAAAGCAGAGCCTGGTCTGGCCCTCAAAAACACCCATGGATCTTACTGCAGCCCCCTGGGCTTGAATCTTAGCCACACATTTATTTTTCTACCCCAAAAGATCGAATGCTTTCAAATTGCATTTATTATGACTGCTGTCTGCAAGACCAACCGTGAGCTCTTTTGACATGCTACCATGAACACGTTTTGTAATTAATTAAAGGGAACATAAGCGTGATGCAAGCCTATGACCGTTTTTACCGTTTACTGTAATATGAAATATTTGTCAACATTGGTGAGGATAACGCGGATCAGAAAATAGATGGATGGAAAGGATGGATGGATATATACACACACACACCTATGTGTGTGTGTGTGTATATATATATATATATATGTATATACATA
>NW_017804846.1:266714-270698 GCF_001891065.2 Hippocampus comes
ATATATATATATGTATATACATATATATATTAAGGGAGGGATATTAGTAGTTTTTCTTGTCTGTGTCTGCCTGGTTTTGTGCACAACTACAACAAACTAAAAGGATGAAAGAAGAAGAATGACAGTGAGGGAAGGATATGAAGGAAAGGTTGAGGTTAGATAAGATACCATGAGTCTGTTTTTATCCTTGTTGAGCCAGCAAAAAGGACAGACAAGGAGGCAGACTAACAAGCATGCATCCAACTGAGAGGAGAAGCCATAAAGCCAGGTGGCACTCGCAGACAGAATGCAATCAAAAGTAAAAATGGGAAACGCGAGGGTGAAATTTATCACTGAAGTCTCTTTTATGATCTGAACCAAAGCCAGACGTCATCTAACAGATATTAGTAGCAAAGGTCAGGTAAAGGTTGTCTCATAGAGCCGGGAGGTACTGGGTGATAATACGAAGAGCTGGTTATTTTGAATAGAGGCCAATAAAGGGCTCCAGACACTCAGAGCTAAATAAGACGAGTTCCTAAAGTAAATGCTGCCATTCATTGGAGCAAATTTGGCCTGAAAGAAATGTACAATCATGAAACTCACAAAAAAAACGAAGAGGAAGCTCTGTGGTTCAGACATCGACAGACGGTACTTGCTTCATTTCAAAGACAAAACAAAAACATCAGCAGTATGGCAAATGGAATTAGTACCTTATGAACCACACACCAGCCGCAACCTGTGATTACAGACTACATATTTGGTCCGTTCTGATCCCAAGTGTCTTCAGTTATGGTTTTAGGCCAATGTGTTGGCAGTATGAGTGGAAAATGGTTTTCCAACAAGAGTGGATGACACACACCATAGCATCAGCGAGCCAGCTCAATAATTTTGTCATTGATGGGCAGCATGAAGAGGGTAAAACAAAGTTGTGATTTCAGAAATATTTCTAAATATGGTTATCCTTTACAGTAAATAGCATGCAAGAAGTAGTCCTCACTTTCAAAAAGGTTGCTATATACAGTATATATATATATAGTGGATTCCTGCATGTTTGCACTGCAGCACCCATGGACTCACCTATTTCTAGATAGTTTTTTTCAATATTTGAAAATAATATTTTAAAATCTTTTTGGTTTGTTTTTGCTGGTTTGTTTTATTTCCCCACAATCATTTGTTAACCCACAAGTCATTCATACGTGGAATTTCATTATTTGCCTGCCATCTCGGTCCCAGTACACACTCATTTGAGGATTAAAGTGTACTCCCAACAGAGAAGACAGACAGATTGAAAGAGGACTAAAAGAGGTCATCTCCGTGAAGGTGGAAAGACCATCTCTCAAGAGAGGAGGTGGCTTAAGACACCCCCTATAACCCACATGCAATGCCATCCTTTGATCCACTCTAAAGAGACTCACTGATTTTGCCTCCAACAAATAACAAAACCCCCAACTCTTTTTGGACTTGTCCATGCAGCTTCACTACCTTTGTACAACTGAATGGAGTATCAATGAGGGAGTTTCCGCCCAACAAGTCTTGCTGACGGACAGAGGCCCATCACCAAAGCATCTCTAAGACAGTCGTTTTGCATTCAAGAAGAATGATACCATTCGTGCTTTGGATGTGCCTCCAATTTGGAGCATAAATAGAATAGTGTGTCCTCCACACTAACTCAGGCTGGTGCAGTCCTAACTCAGCCTTCTTGCATAAACTGATGAAGCCTGCTCAGGTGAGAGGTGAAATGTCTTCTAAGACAACCAGAACAATCCTGAGAATGAAATGACCATGATGGATGAGAATATTCACATTCATCATTCAAAAATAAATAAATAAATAAATGGTGTTTTACATATAACAAAATAATATACTCTATTGCACAATAGGAATTTATGATTCGTGGCACTGTTTTAAGAAAAACAAAACTTGGTACAACTGAAATACATTAGCAAGACTTACTGCAAGCCAGGTCAAAGCGCACAGGAATGCATCCAATGAAAGCTTCTGAAAGGCTGAATTTTTTTTTATGTTTGGAATGGATCATGGACATAAATAAAGGAGGAAAAACGGCTGTTGTAAATGTGTGTTCATTTGTGTGGACACGGGCCATGCTGTCCACAGGGTGAAGGTCAGCCTACCTGTATGACCTTTCTGCCCTGAAATTCTCCCACAGCTGTCACCTCCATCCCAAACAATTACTGTCAAAAAGCCTCAGCGACAGACCACACACGCAGTCTCTCTGTGGGATTTTATTGTGGGAATGGATTATGCCTCGGTGCTGCTATCCTACTTCCATCAAGCAAAAACGTTAAGGTCAGACTACTAACCCAAGAGCAGGAATAAGGCTTGATTTAATGGTTACCGGATGAAAGTCAACACTTATCAGTGCAATACCTTAACGTCACTGCTTTTTTCACAGATGAAGGCGAGGTGCGGCTTGACTGTTGAGTGGAGGCCAGTTGCAGTGAACCATACACTTAGTCCAGGCCGCGGTAATCAGCTCAGAAGTTAACAATAGCCCCTGAGATATAGACGTCATGCCTCATGGTTCAAACCACGATGCATTATGAAATCAAGCGCTCAAGGAAGCACCCTCACGGAGTAATGTTATTGACTTATCCCATAACTGGCTCAACCAAATCCACCTGCTGCACTTTGCTTAATGTACAACAGCTGCTGGCAGCTGAGCCCTGTGGCAGCCATGATGGATGTGATGTCACATGTCCTGTAACTTCACCTCCCTAAATTCCTCATTCCTCACTTGCCACATACACACTTACGTCAGATGCCCAACATATGGACAATGGAACTGCTTGATGAAAAGACACCTATCCGCTTTCCTATTTTCTAGCCTTTGGTGAGGTTCCCTTCCAAGCTACCCTTGTCACTTCAAGCTCACAGCATGTTAGCTGGCTATCCCGCCGGCAACACATAGTTAGTTGCGGACCTGTGCCAGGCGGCATGATAGTCATGTTTGAGGTGGCATGAGCGGATTGAGCGCATTCACTTGAGTTGGGAAATTTGAACTGAAAGCCACATCGAGGTATTGCGCTGTGATAGCCAATCAGCATCGAGAATGGACTTACCACATCACACACACACAAAAAAAAATTTGGGGGAGAAAATAGTCATTGCAATTGGCGGGTACTGGGTTCAATACAACATAGCCAGCTTCCGATCCTGGCCGGGGCCAAATAAAAAAGGAGCAGGCTTCGACAATGGGGAGTAAGAAAGTTGGTTCATCTGATACTTTAGGTAAGTAACTTGTTTACAGTTGTTGAACTGTGAACCACGATAGCAGTAGTATTTCCTATTTTCGGTCAAAAGAGAAGGCGGAGTCCCTCCAGTTCTCTTTTGTGGCGCGGCGCGAATAAGGCAGCTTCGGTGCGTTCAAATCCCTTGATGAAACTCACTTGAGACATGCGGGCCAAAACAAAATTTCGCCTCTGGTCTGAATGCAGCATAGGCATTTCACCTGTCTCCTTATACCACCTACAGCCTTACTATTAAAGCACAATAATAGAAGTCTAAACTACTACACTTGTCGCCGGAATAAAAAAAGGTAATTTGCATCATCATCATCATCATCATGCAAGATGTGTGAGTGCATGAGCATTTGTGTGTGTGTGTTTGTAGATGGATGAAACGGTTAGCTGAAGCCATGTCAACTGCAAAGGTTACCTTAATCATCTTAATATTTCCTGTTTCTTTTCATTTCATTACTGGTCGTAACACGCACTCCGCAGGGATGGTGCTACACTGGAGCTAAGGTGGGCCTATATCCCCATTAGAAATCCGTGCAGCCGCAGTTAATCTCCTCCAGCATTTCATTTAATATTCTGAAATATAATTATAAATTGTGGCACTGTGGTGGCCCCCCCTATGGATTGGTCAAACCCACTTTTAGCCCCGGGAGAGAAAAAAAAATCCTGGAGCCGTCCCTGACACTCGGCCATGTGAATAGGTTAAAAACTGATATCGAGCGAAAGGAAGCATGGGTCAGTGGTTCGC
>NW_017804846.1:270796-318071 GCF_001891065.2 Hippocampus comes
CACACACACACACACACACACACACACACACACATCAGAATGAACTTTTACAGTGACCAGCAAAAGCATGTATGAGATGGCCCTTTAAGCCAACAATATATACTTTTTTTTGCTATATCTTAAAACATGTTTCAAAATAATGCAATTTTTTCTTGCTTTATTGTAAACCCTGTTTCAAAATAATGCTCACGCTGATTTGTATTGAGGATATAAACCTTGTAAATATAGTATCCTAGCAGCACAGAATCACCTCCTTCAAGGCTCTATTATTTTTGTGAACTAATCTGGACATCGTTGTCATATCTTAGTTCTATTTTTGATGCTATGCTAATAGTAGTGCTCAGTACCACAGTGTGGTGTGCCCGTATGCACCTTTCAATGTAAAATTGATGAAAAAAGTGTACTGTGTAGTTCAAGACACGTAAATACTTTCACTTGCACATCGCTTTTTTTCCTTTCAGGTACTGAGAGCACTTTAACAGCCTCCTCATTCACCTGCTGATGATATGGCATCAGGAGCTTCTGAGGAATCAGTATCTTGCACTTGACAGAGTCACAGAGGCCCAGGATCGAAGGAAGCATGTGGGGCTGAAAAAAACATTATCCTTAGTGTTACTTTAACAAAACTTCATCATCACCTTTGAGGCCAGTTAGCATTTTTAAATGGCGTACAGTTTATTTACTACAACTGAATGTGATATGATTTTTGGAAAAAGAAAAAAAATCTCCTAACTCATCCTACATGCCACACGTGGGAGTTTTCAGGTCCAAACTCCTCCATTCACAAAACAGCATGCCAAATTCCATGAGTGTGGTCAAGGCATTGCCATGGCAACCACTTAAATCCTTGTCACTGATGTCAGCGATGAGTCAACAGAGAAACTGTGAGAGCAGGCGAAAAGCAATATAAGGGTATGAAAAGGCTACGAAGAGTGATGTCTTGTGATTGAGAAGAAGAAGGTAAATATTTCATGTGAGCTGACTGCTAAAGTGTTGTCAGCAATTGAGGGAGGCTCAGGGAGAGAAAATAAGGGGACTAGCGATGGAAAGCCCTAAACAGAGTCTGTTGTTTTAAACAGGCACATTTATTGCAACAGCCCTCTCTTCCCTGTAGGGATACAAGCAAAAAGCTGGGATGCACAGCAGGTACATGCTTTATTCATGACCTTGACTCTATTCTGGGACCCTGTGTGAAGCACGTTTGCCTGAGAGTGCTAAAAAAAAAGGGGGTAAGATCACATACAGTAGCCGTATGTGAACTTACCATTCCTGCAGGAAAGTAGTCATTTTTTTTCCTGGTTGTTTCATGACAGAGACATAGAAGATAAGAAATTTCATCAGCAGCATCTTGGTTACACACATGTGGAGACAATTATTGGTAGCTGTCTGTTTATCAAAGGAAAACCCACACTGGTCACAGGAAAAAAATTGAACCCCACAAAATAATTTTAATAATTGAAAAAAAAAATGATGACACATAACTCATCAAACAGACCTGGACAAAAGTTATGGATGGTATCCATAAGTGAATATTTGGCTGCACAACATTTTGAGGCAATCACTGCAATCAAAAGTGTTTTGTAACTTTCAGTGAGACTTCTGCACCTCTCAACAGGTATTCTGACCCACTTCTCATGAGCAAACTGCTCCGGTTGTCACAGGTTTGAATACTGCGTTCTCCAGACACCATGTATCAGCTCTTTCGACAGATGCTCAGAGGGGTTTAGATCAGGGCTCATGTTGACCAGCATAGTCCAATGTGTTGCTCTGAGCCATCCTTAGGTGTTTTTAGCTTCTTTTGGGTTATTGTCTTGTTGCAAGACTCATGACCTGCGGCTGAGACCAAGCTTTCTGACACTGGGAAGCACATTGTTCCCTTGACTACCTTGATAATCTTGAGATTTCATTGTACCCTGCGCAGATTCAAGACACCCTGTGCCAGATGTAGCAAAGCTGGTCCTAGAACATAACATAACATAACATAACATAACATAACATAATATAACATAACATAACATAACATAACATAACATAAAACATAACACAACAGAAACTCTTTCACAGTTCACAGTCGGGACAGTGATCTTTACTTGGTATGTTTCATTTTTTTTTTTTGTGACGATCAACACAGAGCTGATTTGCCTTGCCAAAATGTTCACATTTTCTCTTGTCTGCCTATAGGACATTCTATATAATTCTATCATTGTCTTGCTCATCTACTGAGACAACTTTTTCCTTTGCTTCCTCTGGTCCAGGATTAGTGTGGTACACACAATGTCACCAAACAGCACAGTAACTACTTGTCATCCTTTAAATATGCCAAACTGACTGATTACAAGTTTGAACACATCGGTGATGCTAATTAGAGCACACACCTTGGGTGAACATGGCCGTATAGTCAAATTATTTCCACTCTTGTCTTACGGTATCATCATTTTTGTCCAGGGCCTGCGTCATGCATTTTTAATTTTTTTAATGGATAGAAATGTATTGAACCACCATAAGCGATATTTTGTTTTCATTGGGTAATTTTCTTTTTTTTTTTTTTTTTTTTTTTACTTTTTACATTTGTTATCATTTTGTCAGAATCAAGTTATTTGTATGACCACCACAGAGAACCAACAATCTGGTCCACGTCTCTAGATGAATAACGACACACAGGAATTTTCTACGGCCTATTCACTTCGAAACAGCTGTCTACAGGACATTATAAGAGTGGTTCAACAATATTTTTATTATTTTTGGGTTGTAGTAGTTTAGAAGTTCATATATCATGCTGAAACCATAGGTTAATATTTTTGCTACCTTATTAGCTACATAAGAGGGACACAATACAAAGAAGCGAAGTCACTGCAAAGATAGAATTTATAACATATTTCTTGTCCTGGGTGGTGTTAACTTCAGAACACCTCATAATGTGGCAAGTGAGAATAGTTAATATTTCACCTTCTCTCAAATACAATACCTGGAAACACGTGTGCATATTTCAATATGGTCCTGTGCTAGCATAACTGCTCTAATCCCTCTCTTGACTGGGGGTTACATGATTCATCCATTTGCACCGAAGCGCGGGGAGGGGGGAGAGAACCAAGGGGACCATCACACATCCAGAAGAAGAAAATATGTCTTTGTTGTTAAATTGAGTCTTGGTTTTATTCCTACAGTTGGAGTGAAAAACAAAATACAAAAAAACCCTTCCTGGCATTGCCCAGAGGGGCAGTGTTGAAAGTGTGAGTAATATTGCATTCATATATTCAGATGATGTTTGAATGGAGCAGCTTACGATCAGGAGAGGGAATTTTCAGGATGATTTGTTCATATGATTTGGGACTGCACACTAAGAGTAATATATAAAATGGAGAAAACACAAATGTTCATTTGCAGCATTGTTTTTGTTTTGTTTTGAGGGGAAAAAAATCTTTGTAGCGAGCAGAATATACAAAGCACCGTATTTTCTGCACTATAAGGCCTTATAATCCAATGCGCCTTATACTGTATATGAATCAATATATACACTTTGTCCCCCCAATTTTGCTGCTGTAGACTGCAAATTTCCCCAGTGTGGGACAAATAAAATTTATCTTATCTTTTATTCAGATTTCTTGGACGTAGTATTTTAAAAGTTCTGTAAAGCGAATTATTACAGCTGCAGCAGTTGTGAAAGTATGATATAAATAAAGCTGTATTGTATTCCCTTTAGCGTTGCTCAAACTAGTGGATGGATAATGCAACCGCAGCCACGACTGTCGCTTCTATTCTGTGTGCCTTATATGTGAACACAGTTTTAAAATAGGACACTCATTGAAGGTGCGCCTTATACTCCAAAGTGCCTTATAGTGCGGAAAATACGGTAACACTATTTAAGTACATATGTGTACGAGACAGCCTGAGTGAGCAATCATTGTTCAATGTGTTGCCAAATTATTCTACTGTGTCTCGTTCCTGCTTTCGAGCATCAAAGCAAACTCCAAATTAAAAGCACAATACCTTGTAATTCACTGGCTCTCACACACATCCGCTTGTAAGTTTGGCAAGTTTAAACAATAGTGATCACATCCATGTCAGTACTTTTTCTTTTCATCCTCTGAAATGTTTCGAGTGCCTGACCGCTGAACTTGCTGTCTACTGTATATTTCAAAGAAAACATGATTGTGAGAGCGTCTGACAAAGGATAGAAGGTTAGAATGCCCCATCCCTTGTGACCAATTAAATTCTGACCAGGCCTACAGACCCAATGTGGTAAATTCTAATGGTAAATACTCTATGTATGAACAGCACAGGCCTGACAGCTTATCTAATGACCGAAATACTTTGAGGTTCGGACTCGTTTGTGCGTTATCAAGTGTGTGCACAGCTGGAGCAACGATCCAAATATATTACCACAACGTAGACCACATTGCGTAGCTTGAAAGTACGGTTACTCATTTGTGCGTTCATGGCACTGCATTGCCGCTACTCTCGATAGCGGATAACACGTGATGTGAAATGATGCAAGCTGATGAAAAAGTGGATACTGTCCTTGCAAGAGAATGTAAATCGCCTCTTGTCAGATGTAAAGAGGTGCAGTCCACATGTTTACATATCATTGTTTCATGAATTTGTTTGCATTATTGTTGTAATCTGCGTCAAGTATGTTTCTAAGGAACCGCAAGGAAACCTCTATGGGCGGATGACGCAAAATTGGCTGGGGCGATCAGAGATCACGGTTGTGGAATGGGCACTTGGAGACTGCCTTCCAACTCAATCGTTCATGTCTGTGTGTGTTTGTTGCAAAATATATGGGAAAAGAACCTTGAAAACATTAACCATAGTTTTAGAAATACTTGTCAGAAGCTTTCCAGTGTAGTTCTAAACAACTGTAAATAAAAACCAAGCTGAAAAATTATTTGAAAAAATAAATAATGTTGAAGCTTGACGAATTTCAAGAAAGCAGTTTTTTGTTGTTTTAATTACAGGGTCGCCTGATAAAGAGGCCAGTGAGTGCTTGGGCAATGGGATAAACAATTCACGCCTGGTAACTGTGGTCCATTTCATTCGGGGAAAAAAACTACAAAGGAGTTAATATTACTGACAGCAGACTGTGTAAGCAAATATGAAAAGCAGTCAGGTCTATTTGCAAACCATAACATCGGAGCTGACACAGTTCTCAAACATTAAGCCTGTTTAAAATCCTTGGACACCTGAACTGGGTTTCATCAGCTCCCTCACGACTGGCATCGCTCTCCTCGAGATTCCTCAAAAGGCCTTGGCCAAGCATTGTGATTTGTGTCTTCCCATTGCAATGCATCCCTCCCATCCGTTAAGCACATGTGAAAGGTGCAGGCTCAAATTGATTTTCTCCCACGTCAAGGGATTGATAAATCATTGATTTGTTAGGCATTTACATTTCTCATTGAGGCAGATATTTACAATCAACTGTTGCCTTCCCCTCTTCCTAGTTGGAAGAGCGCAACCATGCATCAAGTTAAACAGTACAAGCTTTGTGCCAAAAATGCTTCAGGCGACAAACTCATGAAGTCCTTATTAGGTGACTCTTGAAGGGAGGAAGATAGCTCTTAAGTTCAAACGTTGACCCCAGGCTTTCAACAGATCTCTGTGTAATTTCCCTCAGGATTAATAAAGTATCTATCTATCTATCTATCTATCTATCTATCTATCTATCTATCTATCTATCTATCTATCTATCTATCTATCAAAAACAACAACAACAAAAAAAAAACGCGGAAATAATTACATGCAATTAAAAATAAACAGTTTTTGTCACTGCTTCTCATACGATTGTGCTGCTTGCACCTTGGCCACCAGTGGGCAGTCACATGGACACGACTGTACTGGAGGCTCAGCTCCTCTTGCTGCATCTCAGTACGGCAATAATATTAGTCGGATAGAGACAAAATGCCCATGAGTGGTGTTGGGCTCGAGCCACATGTGCTCAACTACTCAACCAGCAGGTAAACAAGCTCAATGCGTAGAAACACGTTTGGAGGACATTGCCAGACACCCCCTTCCCCCGCCTCCACATCTGAAAATGTACACCCCTTTGTTCTCAGCAACACCGCACCATGTGACTGGAGTAACGGCGGCCCATTGAGCTGCAGGACAATTGTAACAATGTATCCACTTGTTGTGCTGAGGGCACAAATAAACAGTGGCGTCACAATCCATTTGGAAAACATAATCCTGCAAAATAATCCAAATTTTTAATAAATGTATCTTGCAATTTGATTGATGCAATTTGACTTTTTTTTTTGTATTCTGAATACGTAACGCTGGTCTGTATTCCATTACCCCCTGATTATCTTGTATTATAAAGACATCTAATAAGCATTGTTAAAGTGTTTTCATACCAGGGTGAAACTCCTACCCTGCCTGAGGCAAAAACCTACACAAGGAGAAGCACATCCGAATACAATA
Organism: Hippocampus comes; assembly: GCF_001891065.2. NCBI lineage: Eukaryota > Metazoa > Chordata > Actinopteri > Syngnathiformes > Syngnathidae > Hippocampus > Hippocampus comes. Next base: position 277,211 of record NW_017804846.1, read on the forward strand.
GGCAATGATCACATTGCTCTTGCTGAGTGCATCACATCACTTTCATCATCTTGCAGTGACACAGGTGATAGTCAGAGGTTACATGTCAAGAGGCTTTAATCCTCCAATGACAACCATGAAGAATCGACAATCTCATCAAATTCTATACATTATATCAAAATTACAATCGTTGGTTCAAGCCGATTATCTTCTGTATTGCCTATGGTGCCTAATCGGCTTACCTAGCATATTTGGAGGCATTATGAAGGTCCACCATAAACACCTGCTCATGTATGGTGGATGCGGGCAGGTCCTCAGCAATTTACCCATTTACCTTTACCCCTCTAGAAAAGCTGTATGGACAGTTGTACCTTGAAGGTCAACACTTTTGTTTTCAGTACGTGAAAATCATTCTCGACTTGACGCCTTAAAAGAATTTTCCATGATTTTGCTTCACTTCTTTTATGACGAGCGTCGTTATCCATCTGCACTGTGACATGCCCCCCAATCATTTCGTTTTCACACTTGTCTAAATATCAGTAGAGAGTGTAATCCGATGCATTTTACAATTCACATCGTTATTTCAGCTGTCACGTTGTCAATAAACACAAGTGACCCTGATCCATTAGCAGCCATACATGCCCATTAAATTTGCACTGACTCCATCATGGTTGACACATGATATGGTATGCTTTGGATTGTGTTTGACTTTGCATTTCACAACATTGGAGACGTTTTCTGACCTTTATTTATGTATGTTTTTTTTGGGTAGGGGGGTGCTACTTTTCAGTGGAAATACAGAAAATTGTGTGGATATTCAAATCACACATCTTGGTGGTAACAGACCTTAACCAGTGACCGGTCAACAAACCAGAATGTCAATGAAAACGTCATGCAGTGATATCCACGAGACAAATATAGTGCATAACATAATAAAATGAGAAATACATCTCAGAGATACTGTAGCCAAATAACAGAAGAACATTGGAGTGGATTATGACATTCTTGTTTATTGAGTGAGATTGGACTACACTGTACTCATATGTCGTCACACTGTTTACATAACTGATGCACGACCAGAGCGGCCCGGTGGGCCAGTGGTGAGCGCGTTGACGTCACAGTGCAGAGGTCGTGCGTTTGATCCCGGCTCCGTCCGGCCTTCCTATGAGGAGTTTGCATGTTCTCCCGACGCCTGCGTGGGTTTTCTCCGGGTACTCTTCCCACATTCCAAAAACATGCATGGCAGGCTGATTGAACACTCTAAATTGTCTCTAGGTGTTAAGTGTGAGCGCGGATGGTTGTTCGTCTTTGTGTGCCCTACGATTGGCTGGCAACCGGTTCAGGGTGTCCCCCACCTACTGCCCGAAGACAGCTGGGATAGGCTCCAGCAAACCCCCCCGCGACCCTTGTGAAGATAAAGCAGTTCGGAAAATGGATGGAAGGATGCACGACCATCCCTCCCAAACACGCTATGATGGACAAAGAAGCCCGATTGATGTTTACTTCTACAAAACAACTTCTACCAACCAAATTGAACAATTTCACTCTGTGGAAACAAGGACTGCATAAAACAAAACAAAAGAGAAAAAAAAAGCATCAGTTTTGTCATAAATCTTTCATTTTCTCACTGATTTTGAACTGATGACCATAGATTGGATGTATCGTGTTGTGTCGTATTGTATAGTATAGTGTAGTATCGTGTCGTTATTTCTTTCATAATGTATCTATTATCACATAAGAGCTGTACTGTGATATTCAAGCTATTGTTGGCAACATGTTGCATCACGAGTTATTCTGCTAGTCTATGGTCCAATGGAAAGGTGTCCTTAAACTGCTTACCCGTATATCTCCAGCTCATCACTGAACTATTATTATCTTGTTAGTAAGCCCAACAGGAAAGCAAACCAAGTTTTGCCACATCACAAAGGGATGCCTTCCCTTTCTCTCAGGAGCAAGTGTCTTTCATGTTGAACCTCTCAGCGGGAGGATATTCATCCCATTTTGTTTTAATATATCCATCCTTCAGGGTCGCGACTCGGACGCCGACAAGGAGTGAATGTACGACGTAATAATATGGACCGTTTTAATAAATCTTCGGTCGACTTGACGGGTCTCATTTCCCGATGAGACACAAACATAAATAACTTGCCACGACGCCGCACGAGCCAACCCCCACTCTCCAAGCCCTCTTTCAACAAATCAATCCCTAATCAATCATTAGCAGTCATGGCCGGGCGGTAGCAAGAGCATTATAGCCGAACTAGTTCTGAGGGAGGTAGTGGGAGGTTAGTGCACATTCAACTGGCCAGGCGGGCCCAGATGTCGTTGACCACGTGGAGGAGTGTCAGCAGACCGGTTGAGATTGGGTTGGTGGAAACTCAGCAAGCACAATCAGCCACAGCTAAAAGCACATCAATAGTTTTGCCCAATTTCAACTAGGATACTCTGTGGTAAGCCTAAACCAGATAAGTAATGTAGAAATGTGATGGATATTCTACCTTCTGACATATTACCTTACCTCAGTAACCCTCTGAGAAGATATTGATGGAACACATTTGCATGAAACCACTTCTGAGCAAAGAAAACTCATCGAGCTTAAAATGAAAACAACACACAAAGAAAACCTCCATCTCCTCTTTGAATTGATGATCTCTGAGAATGCAGTGTGAGGAAACGGTGCTGGTTCAAAACGGAGGACAGTGAGGGAATTGGGGCAAGAGATAGAGAGGGCTGGTGTGTGTGTTTCGTGTGGGGTGGGGGTGGGTGAGACACATAAATAGGTCACTAACAAAAAAAAAAAAAAAAAAAAAAAAAAAACACACAACACACCGCATTGATGCTCCATGACAACACAGCTGCAATGGCAGATGGATGAAATGGAAAACTGGAGCAAAATGATGACCAAATAATGATTCGGCTACATAACTTTTTTTTTTTTTCCACAGGCTGAGCTGAGTATTTTGTTCCACAATGAGTGGGAAAGCCATCTGTTAGCTGCTAACTTTCGTTCCCTAAATACCTACCTCACTGACTGCATACAGTATGTCATACAACAAATTACTTTGACTTGACGACCCAGGACGTACACTAATAGTGGGAGGTGGGAAAAACAATTCCAATATACCGCACAAATATTCTTTGCATATAGTAATTCACTGTTAAAATTTAAACTGAAGTAAATGTCTCACTGGGAATGAGGAATGGGGAAAAAAATATGCACGCTGTCTTTTTTTTTTTTTGTGCAGTGAGGTGCTGAGTCAGTGAGTCTAAACATCACTCATCATAGTACAATGGCCAACTGTACGAAACTTGTATTTCTTTTCGCTGGGATCCTTTTGCAGCACCACCATTCACTATTTTGCACTGGGGCTGTATGCATTGGAAGAATATGCATCACTGATTTGCATTTCCAGTAACAGATCAGTGGTGCTTGCGACAGACAAGGCAAATATTGGTAAGGAAGGTGCACTTTTAAAAGGTGTTTTAAAATGGAAACAATCGAATGAAACATGGATGGAGTTTCTGTTTCTTTGAAAGTTATGGTAATAATGCCCCCCTGTTGATCATAGCAGGTGTACACGTCACTGGAGTAGCGTTAGTTAATTAAGAACCTTTTTCAATGTTACCGCTCCAACCGACTCTAGTGAGTCAATTGTAGTGTAATGGTTCACATTGCTGACTTTCATGCATCTGGTGTGGGAATACTCAGTGTGCCTTTCACACTTGACCCCTGTAAATGGCTGACAACGAACGAATGGATGAAAAGTTGTATCAATGAATGACTAAAATTCCATCTTTGTAACATTTTAATACAAAATAATCCCATGTAGATATCATTAACTATGTACGGACTACATGAAATAACCATTTTTCAGGTAGGAATAATTATGTTGGACTCTTATTATAAAACAATGATAGGAATAGGCCTGTTTGTCCGATGTCTGAAGTGTAAGTCACAAGGGTGGATCAACCTGTTACTTTGAAACATCGATGACTCCACGCGAGCAAGTCATCCATTACTGATACTGACCAGGAGCACTGTTGACATGGTAATGAGAATACCCACCAAGCAAAACGAGCGAAAACAGCCAACGTGAAAAAGAGGCTCATCTCGATCCAACATATTGTTCTTATTCACATGTTCACAGTCCTTAGGTTGATGAAGCAACATTGGATCTTTTAACAGCCATAAAAGTTTGTTCCCAAGGAAGAGGTTCCGTAAAGTCAAAGGAAATAAGGCTGTATGTACCATTCATAAAGCATGACCTTTTGTTCCAAAAATGGTTGATTGAGGGGGAGAAAGTGGTCAAAGCTGTTTGAGCAATGATTCACAGTGCCTCAGCAACTTCATACATGCACTAAGTGATCGGCAGACATTTGCAGACAGGCTGCTGATATCAGATCTATGTCTCATTCCAAAACAAAAGTTACCATTGTTGAAGGGCTGAGGCTGACTCGTTGCGCAAGTGACACCAAAGATAAATACATTTGGATGCAAGGATTATATTTTTGGGGGGGGGAGGGGGATGGCTAACAACATGCAAGGTTTGAAACTCAAAGTTAAGAGACACAACATCTATGACTTTTACTAGCAGCTAGCTCGGTGAGCTACGAAGGTTACTAGCTAGGTTAGCTCGATAGTTTAATTCACCAAACAGCTGTTCAACTATTGAATTGATATTGGTTGTGCATATACTTGAGACAATAAAACGAGACTGTTTATTCGACACCATGGAGGGTGTAATATTGAAAAACAAATTATTTTAAAAATCATTATTATTCAATCAATCATCATTTAAGCAGACATTAACACACTCCATTTTGCGTACTTGTCTGGTCGTGAACATGTTCGCCATTTTTGATGGCATTTCTCCCTGTAAACTAATGCAAGTCAACTTCATAAAGTGACAACCTACAAAGTCCACGGTCAGTGCCCCCCCCCCCCCGAATCCCATGTACACACTTAAAATAATTTGGGAAAAAGATTGGCACCAAAAACAACGTATTTAAATCTGATGATTATGCATGTTTACTCCGATCTTCCACACATTTTAATTTTGATCATCATGGTAGCAGTAGTCATTCGAACGTGAGTAAATAATAGAAGGCGTTCTCAACAATTTAAGTGGATACATGTATGCCTTCAATCCATACTCTTAAATTGCTGTTCATTTAATTTTTATGCACAGTAAATGTTCATTTCATTTTTAGAGATAATATATGGGTTTTTTTAAGTTATGATCGGTGAAAAAATATTTTATCATCACTCCAATAAATGTTATGAATGCAAGATTTTGACTTGACTGATGACTTGCTAGAAATTTGGTGGGGATTCAACTCGACTTGATTTTTTTTTTTCCACGTTAACCTGGGACTTTCTTGAAACTTGAAGGTTACAACTTGAGACTTAGATATCTGACTTACTCCTACCTCTGCCACTTGTCCTCACCTGTGTCATGTGTAAGTGGAACCTGTCCCAGCGGACTTGCAGGTGAGACAGGCTGCGCACGCCCTCGCTGATCACCAGTCAATCGCAGCCCACGTATACTACAAACAACCGTTTACAGTCACATTTACACACATGGACAAGTTACAGTGTTTCTCTAAGCTTGAAATATATTTTAGGGATGCAGACCAGAGAATAGTCGGAAAAAAAAAAGCAGGGAGAACATGCAAACACCATGCAGAGATTTTTAAACTAGGATGCAAACCAAAATCCTATGACAGAGAGGCAAATGTGCAAATGACTATCTCAACATGCTTCCACGGCTCGTATCCCTGCAGTATTGTTCAGTATTTTATAACCGTTTTTGAGCCAAGGCACCCATTTAATTTTAAATGATCTCACAGAAACCTCTCCAAAAATATTACATAAGCATGATAACTGAAATAGCGGTGATCTTTTTTATATTTCTTCACAAATGGACTCAGTGTGCAATCCGGGCCTGGTGAATTGAAGACAATGCTAACATACAAACAGGGAGCCTGGAGTTAATCTGTTGTACGATTGGCAACAGGTGGAGGCACAGGTTTTATTCTACCTCATGCTATTTAATGAAAGAGCATTAAAGTGTTCTAGCTGTCTCTAAACAAAACACATCTATCAGATAATGTTCAAAACAAGACAGTTTTTATCCCCGTTAATTGTCTTGTGTCATCAAGGCTACAATCAGAAGGCTAAGCATTCATTTCACAACCTAACATGTTTTGAAAAACGCCAAACTTACCATGACACGGACTGCATTGTACCACCCAGACAGATGGTGAGGCCATCCATGTCTGTGATGGCTTTTTGTTTCACCACGGATTAATATAATATGATTTATGAATTATGATTGTTTATTTTCACATCAATTAGGTTGTTATGTCTAGACAAACTTTCACAATACCCGAAACTGTATCACAATCACACATTGTATTTTTTGCTCTTGCACAATACATGTATTATATTTCTAGAAGAAACGAAGCTAAGCAATGCCTGAGTCATGCATACAGGCTGAATGTGGAGGGGATAACCCTAGAAGAGCTCATTTTTCTCTGTCTTTGCCCCCTCCTCCCTAGCTCAAGCCAGACTGCCCGCTGAGGCACAGCAGGGCTGCCAGGTCATACTTAACACCAAGTACAGCCTCTTCACCAGCCTCGTAGTTCCCCATCCCCCACCGCACCCATCCCCCATTTGATCCTTAAATCTGCATGACAATGAAGATGGTTTGGGGGGATGGGCTTTTAAGAAGGCAGAAAAGGAAAAAAAACTGATTGGAGCAAGAGTGTAATGAGTTCAGATACTTTTTTTTTTCATGGAAGGACGGTCAGTGTAGAGCAGAACTGACCAAGTGTGCATGTGTGAGTGTGTGTTTTATTTAATATCAGCTATGTTATACATTTTCCAATCTCATTAGATGTGCCAAAATGAGTTGAGAAACATTAGAGGCAGGCTGCCAAGACTCAATACAATGACTACGTTTACAGGTAGTCAATATGTGGCTTACGGTCAAAATACTGTACCGATTTCTGAAACATTCGGAATAACTCATCGATATGAATGAGCGACAGTTCGTCCCTCATTTAAATAACCCAATTTAAAACGCTGACGCATGGATGTTGTGATGCAAAAAGACACTCCTTTCCACTTCTTAGTCAATAAAAGACATTGTGTTCATGTTACTCACCAGTCTGTGTCCTTGTCGCTCCAAGTGTACTTTTGAGCAGCATCTCCGAGGTTCACAATGACTAATTATCTCTGCTTGTGTATTTCCGGCGTGTTGCATGCCAGCCCAACTAACTCATACACACGATATACTGTATCTGTCTGTATACACACGGTGTCATTTTCTCCGTAGAGATAGAAAATAACGTGAAAAATGACGTGTAGAGATCAATGTTCCAGATTTACTATAAATCACAGGTTTTTTTTTTCGTAGTTTGGATTTATACTCTGGAGCGATTTATGTGTGAAATTATGAACACATTATTAGATCATTTCATATGTTATTTTCACATTGAACCGCAAGAGGACGCTCTAGGTCTGTGTTGATAAATTGACGATGAGTCTGACGTAAGCGACGTAGAAGACGAAGCGCTGCATCTTCGACTTCCGGTGCCAAGTTCCATATCCACAAATCCAGATGGAGTAATTTAAAACCTCTTTTCTTAATTTTTCAAACAGAAATAAAGCAGTACCTAAGTTCTATTATGGATTCTAAAAACAAGAAAGCTGTTAAAATTCTGGCTATATGCTCCTTATTTGAAATTTTTGTTGAAAATCCCCTGGCTTCTTTTTTGTTTCAATGTTTGTAATATGTGTATGTATTAATAACATGTTCATTTTGTGTTCTGTTTATTGAGAATTGTATTATGACTTGTTCGAATAAATATTCTATTAAAAAAAAAAAATCTTCTACTTCCGGAGTTGGCGGAGCTGTCTTAAAGTGACACAGGGGATGAAGATTTCATTGGATTTTGTGATTCGGAGTGACACTGATGGTTTGGTGAACTTGTTAGCATGTTCTTTATGATAGAGTTATCTAAATAACTCTTAATATGTTACGGACCATAGCAGGCACGTTCTCAGCTCGTTGTTGATACGCCATGTAACGTTAGCATATCGTACCCTTATTCAGCCTGTTGTTCTCTTTTTAATTTTAATTTTAAATTGCCTTTCAAGATGACATGTCTGTTCTTGGTGTTGGATTTTATCAATTAAATTTCCCCCCAAAATGCGACTTATGCATGTGTTTTTCTTCTTTATTATGCATTTTATGGCTAGTGCAATTTCTGCTCCGGAGCGATTTATAATCCGGAAAATACGGTATTCAAGTTTGGCTTTCGTTGGCAAGGATGACGTACTTACAAGTACTTTGTACTTTGCACTACAAAGACCAATATTCCTCGTGGATAGAGCAAGAGCATCCACAGAACAACAACAACAAAAAAATGCTGTCTTGCATCAGTTCCCAAACTCCACTTCACTCATCCATCCATCCATTTTCCGATCCGCTTTATCCTCACAAGGGTCGCAGGGGGTGCTGGAGCCTATCCCAGCAGTCTTCGGGCAGTAGGTGGGGGACACCCTGAACCGGTTGCCAGCCAATTGCAGGGCACACAGAGACAACCATTCGCGCTCACACTCACACCTAGGGACAATTTAGAGTGTGCAATCAGCCTGCCATGCATGTTTTTGGAATGTAGGAGGAAACCGGAGTACCCGGAGAAAACCCACACAGGCACGGGGAGAACATGTAAACTCCGCACAGGAAGGCCGGAGCTGGAATCGAACCCGGTACCTCTGCACTGTGAGGCCGACGCGCTAACCACTTGTTCACCGGGCCGTCTACTCCACTTCGTTCAAATAGAATTTTCCTGGCGCCTTCATGGTATTCATTTTGGAAGAAAACAACTGCAAAAAGAAATAAATAGGAGGGATGAAGAGGGCGAGAGGAGGAAAAGCAGGCAGTGATAATGATGAATGAGATGATGGCACACTGACCTACTAATGCTCTGGCTCCATTGCCAGTGGGAATGAGCTGCCCCACAACTGAACAACCCCATCTGACACACACATACCAGTTCTAGCTTGCATCTATCACCTCTTCCTACTTCATTCTTCTTTTTACTTTTATTTCTATTTTCTCATCTAGATTTATTGAGGTGAAAAACATGTGTTTTCTCAAACTGTACCAAACAATTTATAAACCAAACATGATTAGACCAAGAACTCCCCCGCTATCATTTTGCCCTTGACTGGCTTACCACCAAATCACGTTTGCCCTTAAAACCAGTCGGGAACAGGAGCAGTAGTTGCTATGGCAACTGGCTCTGTGGCATGTCTGTACTCATGCAGAAATGTTGGGAGGGGTATGCAGCATCATGTGTCTGCCACCAAAGGAAGATTGGGCTCGTGAAGGGGAGTTGGGGGATGTGAATCAACACAACACACACATCAAAACAATTACTGTTCATTTTGCAGGCATCTTGAGACTTTGTTTCCAAGCATCCGTGTGAGTAATTAATCCATCAATGAGGTAAAACAAAACCATGAGTTTGGCCAAGCATTGGACATCCAGCTATGCTCTAACCACCCTTCTGCCAGAAGGCTGCAAATACAGCAGAAGCTGCTGCTAAAATGGCTGCCATGTGCAGCTTTGTGCTTGCTTTCTGGTGAGGACCCTTTGCAGTCAATAAGCCAGTTGATCGAAATAATTAGCATAACAAAGCCCTTTCTCCCAAGTGGACACACCCCTATTCACGGCAGTGAAGGGGATTATCCACCTGATTCTCTTTATTATAGGCTGCCTGGTAGCACAAATGTCTAACCCAAAAACAAACAACACTAAAAAAATCTACAAGGTCAGACAACACAAATTTAATGTTTTCCGGTAAACATTTTTTATTGTTTTATTTTATTTATTTATTTATTTGACAAAAAGTCCCACATCTGAAATCTTTCAAAGCCTTTTTTCAATACAGGCAAATACTGTACAGGCAAATGCAATGGTCAAGAAATATCTTTTGCGGTTTGGTTATTGCGGCTTCAGTCGACTGTGAGGTTTTCATTTCTGACCATATCTTAATCGATTACGGGTTTACCTCAATATTTTGCCCATTTTCTTGCTATTTTTCATCCTTCTAAGTCAGACCAGTCAAAAAAATTTTTTTTCTTCGGGGTAAATTCATTTTTACAAAAACCAAGATCATGAACATTAGAGCTCATTGACCCAAAAAATCGCTGTTCCTTCATCGTGGGTGCATTTGGAAATACATTCTGAGCAAACTGCTTCTTCCTTCAGGCCATTCAGAAACTTAGAACATATGAGGACAGGAGCTCACGGTGTCAAGCAGTACAAGGAAAGTAAACAGTTGAAGCACGGGCTTATAATTATAGGCTACGTTTAGAAATTAATGTGAACGGAGCTCACTCTGCCTCCGGCACCACATGAGGATGACAAAAATCCACTTAATAACTACGTTAACAGTTTTTCTTTTTTTAAAATTTTAAAATGGCTTGTCCTAACCAGAATCCAACATTGCGTCGTAGCCAGATCCGCTCGTTCGTATGCCCAAATCTCAATAAGACCGTGTCAACCTCTTTTGACCAACTGCGACCAAGTTTATTACTGTGTAGGGACTGATAGATGTCAGAGCTTTTCAGATTCCTCACATCTGAAGCGACAGAGTTCGGAAAATAGTTAGACATGTAATTGTACCTTCAACGACGAATAATCTTTAGCAAGATTTATACTTTATCTGGCGATAAAGTATCACTTTGGATTGCTGTCCTTGTTCCATTTTGTGGTCCTGCTGCCACTGGTATGAATCGAGCAGCGAACGGGCTAGCCGAAGCTAGCGGCATGAGGCTAACCTAGACTGTGTCTAAATGTCCACCCTTATTCACTATATAGCAACACACTATATGTAGCACTCCATAATGTTTGTGAATACAAGTTAGTAAATGCAACGATGATGAGATGACCCCCTCCCCCCCAGCCCCTCGAAAAAATATTTTTCAGCAAAACAGTTTTCTCAGAAATGTGTATCAAACTGGTAGCCGTTCCCATAAACCAGTACCCAAGAACTAGCTCTGTTTCACAGTTTGGTAAACTCCTGCTCTCGATGCTGCCAGATGATGCCAAGATCCTCTAACATAGCAAAACAAAAACATTAATAATTTTCTACATATAAACCTATTCATTTTTTACTAATTTCAGCTAATCCATAATGTCTAACGATAACTTTTAGCATGCACAAGTCACCATTTAGGCCCCTCCTCCCCAATCACTCCTACTTTTCATGCTCATCCATTGGGAGACTAATCATACAATAGAGGCCTTTTTATCGAATTTTCACGCTTATCCTGAGTCAGGCCATGAAAAATGGGCAACCACACAAACAAGGCCATTGACTCGCTGCGAGTGAGGGAAAAAAATAGTGCGGGAAGATTAGAAGAAGGCAGAGTATGAAACGTGACAAAAATAAGTCGGCAGACGAGGCCAGAGGAAGTCTGCCAGCCACAGATGCATTTTTCTCAAGGAAATAAGGATTTTCATCAAAACAAGATGTATAGTGCAAGTGTGTCTTGGGAATCAGTGTGAGATGCTCACTGTAATTTCTCTCAGTAAGTCCTTTTGACCAGTGGTTCTCACTCTGGGACCCACATTTGCCTCTTGTCAAGAAGTTGCCACCCACTTTTATTTAAGTGAAGAACAATCAAGAATATATCATGTGAAAAATTGCCTTTGAAAATGTGTACAGGTACATCACATTATTAATATAGCACAACAACAACACTAACTCATCAGCCAAATCATAATTACAATACCGTATTTGTGTAGAATATAAAACAATTAAAGAGAAACTATTAAGTTTACAATCTCCTGTCATTTTTTTTTTCGTACCTGTCCATAACCCACTTTTGGTCCAGTAAAATGACATGAAGTTTGGAAAAGGCTGCTGTAAGCTATTGACACATACATAGTAGTCTGATATATTTTCCTCTCCGACCATTTCGATAGAATATTTAGGTACAAGAGCTGTACAATCATAGATTGAATATTAGAATAGTTTATCTTTAAGATAGACTATTCTGTGTGCTGTTTTCCTCACGACCCACCGACCTCACTATATGAAATGCATTGTGCACATGCAGACAGCTTTGGACTTGCACGCAAACTGCAAATGTGCATGCTGTTTCACACATACTACATTTCACGGTTCCTTTTTCATGGATAGGCTTTTCTAATTCACATGGTGACACCACGAAAAGCGAAAAGAAACAGAGCCCATGAGTTTGTTCCAGTGTTTGGGATGCTTTGCTCCAGTAGTTTGAGTCATGTCTTGATTTGCGCTAAATTTGAATTATAAAGATGGTGATGCCAGCGGACCTTCTCACTCAAGCAGGTGCACGTTCTCGTTTGTTGCTGTGCGCATGCGCAATCGGCACGCTGTATGCATTCAGTCCGCATGGTCAGGAAAACTGAATTGCACACTTTCAGCTGCAGTCTGCGTGGAGCCTCACGCACAATGATTGATGACGACATTTACGTCACCTGCACCAAACCGCACCCTGTGGATATGCATACATTGAAAGCAGTTTTCAAGGTAGCGACCAGTCCCCATTCTCTTCTCTATCACAGACCAGATTCATGGAAAGAAATACTTTTGCAGAAGCTCCTCCAGAATCTTCCAGATTCATGGAAAGAAATACTTTTGCAGAAGCTCCACGCTCAGTCACTTGCGCTTCCCCAGAAACGTCAACTGTTTGCGGGGGAGTTGGAGGTCAACTAAACCGAAAAAGGAACGAATCAATTCATGAAGTGACTGACTCCTTTTCATACGTTCACTCAAAAAGAGTAGTTTGATGGAATGAGACATTCGCAAACAACACACAACTCGAGCTACCATCTATAGCTCTGCTCCCCTGAAAGAAAAAAAAAATGTGGGAGAAAGCCGGAATACCAAGAAAAAACCCACACAAAGCACATAAGAGTAAAGGGAAACTCCACACTGGAAGGCTGGATCCAAACTCAAACCACAGAGCTGTGAGGCAGACGTGATAACCACAATCCCACGATACTGCCCTCTGGTTCAACATGTCAGATTAAACAAGTTTACTACTCGAGACCCCTTTTTTTGACAATAAAACACAACTACATTGGCCAATACAGAAACAACACCACCTTTTTCTTGGATCTGACTGGTGCCACAATGTGAAAATGTGGCACTTTGTGATCATCAAATCTACAATGAAGCCTATGAAATTCAACATCCTCAATGTTTTGGCCTCATCCTGGTAGAGTCCACTCATAGATGCCCACATCAATGAAAATCTGAAATTCCAAGGATATAAATAAATGCACACTGGATGTCGGGATGAGGCAAAAGAAGGCTTTGAACCATGTTGTTGTCTTTCTTGACTCATTTTGGGGAATGTATAGTGGGATGGAGGATGGTAAGAAAGGGCGGGACGGTGTGTTCACAGTTTAAAACCCCTCAGGGTGTATTCCACTTTGGGAGGTTCAGCCCAGTGAAAGGATGGAGATCATTCCTCTGGGTGGCGGATGCATACCTCGCATTCCACGGTTGTGACATGTTTGTGTGAGGGCACATATGAGTGCAGGGGGTTGATCCGTGTGCTTTTGGAAACTTGGAATGTTAGACAGAGATGCCGCAGATAATACGAAGGAAATCATAAATTAATTAAGTCAAGCAAAGACAACAACAAGGGGGCCTCTTTCGGTGGTGGTATCACAGTAGGATAAATAGGGGACTCAATAATGGGACACTGGGGATGATTTGGTTTAAATTTGCAAGAATTAAGACTACAGGCTTGAGAACATGGCAGCAACTGAATTCTCTCTCCCCAAAATCATTGAATGACAATCAACCTAACAACTTTTGCTATTTCGCGCCGATGACAAAGCAGCACCAGTGTCACCAAAGGTCTCTAATGAATGTTGAGGCTGACTGTTACGTAATCAGATTACTGACATTCAGGAAAAAAAAATTACTGTTTCTTTTTGAACTGCTCAAATACTGCCACACAGAAATTTGAGATCATTTAATGGGCATTGTAGAGTAAACCATTTTCTCATCAATAGAACTGAAGAGGGAATAATAGCAATGTCAAAAATAGTTTCAACATTTGTACTTCGAAAACAAATGTTACACACTTGTTTTAATGGTATCAAAACACTGCTTGTTTTTATTCTTTTAAGTTACACTTTAAATGCCTTGAATTAAACATCATAAAAGAGTCTCCCCATGCTGCCTGCACACAAGCCCAGCGTGTGTACCACTACACCATCAGCAACTTTGAACACTTTATTCTTTTTCTTTTTTAAACAGTTGATTCTTACTTTTCAAATACATGAGAATGCAAATATCATGTGCAATTCAAGCTGCTCGCATTTGTATTTCTGCTGCATCCTCATCCTTGCTACATTTTGATCTCTGCTCGCGCTCACAACTATAGCTAAGTATTTTGCAATCATTTTGATCTTTATTTTGTTTTATTTCGTCCTCTTCTATTTATTTTTCCCATGTCGTGGCACTTATTGGATTACATGTGACATTGGGTATCAAATTTCATGCACTATCATGTGCAAATAAACGTGTGTTGGCATAACAATTAAATCGTCTGAATCCTTGTGCCGCCTCCATCTTTAAAAATATCAGTTTCTCCCTGAATACTGCGAGGCTAACGTAAATTGCTCGATAAAGATGCGTGCCTCGTCGCAAACCCCGACCTAGCATCAAAGTAATGATTAGTGATCTAAGGCACCCAGACAATCTCTATAAATCACTGTAAATTACCCAAGCAAATATTAAAAACTTGACAGCTATTCAATACGTGATCCTATCATAATAACGTCTAGAATGCATACACCTGGAAGCAATGCTTGAAACATTGCAAAGTGGCATGCTGCCATTGCGCCACTTGGCCCATCCTCCCGCATCACATTGGATACCGCCCTGCAGACACGCCCATGGGAGGAGACTCCGGTCGATTTTGAGGCGCGGTTGAAATACTCACATTCGCTTACATCCTTTAATTTGAGCTCAGCCACAGTGGGTTACACAGTCACAGTGGGAGGACGGTCCTGGTGTCTGTGTCGTCAGGGCGAAGGAAGGATTGTTCACTCTTTGGCGAGATCGCGCTCATCCAAGACCTGGATTTTTCAATCTAAAAAAAATAATTAAAACACACACATACACTTTGATTTTTTTTTTCTTTACCGACCTTTTTTGTGTTTAGAATATCGAACCGAAATAAAAATGGGAGCCCACATGTCTAAGGGAGACGTAGCTGTTGAGGGGAATGTCTCCGCCGACGTTGCTGCCGCCAAAGCCAACGGCCAGGTGAGTAAATTGGAGCCAGACCGAGACTGTGAACACCGGCTGGGAGTCACATGGCACCCAACGCCCACCACCAGCGTGCTTGAAGCCGCGGTACCAAGTTGTCGCTCATCGACACTCCCGGTTGCATTTGAAACCTCACATATCACAATTTTATGAAATGATCGCGAAAAACAGACCCTTGTGTGGCAAAATTCGGTCCCCACTGGCGATCACCGACGGTGTCTTTGTTCAGTTTGACTATTGGATTCGCAAGGGAAATTCACTCAAAACGACGACAAAAATGTGATCCAAAGTGACACATTGCGACTAAATCTGTTGGATATGTGATGTGAACCATGTTTTATCTCGTGGTTTGGCTTCAAACGTAGGGGATATTATCTCTCGGGCCAAACAAAAGATGCGCAGTGAAAAGCTTGCAAATGCGCTCTGCTGGAGGCACATTTTGCAGAGTTGGAAACAAAAGCGCGGATTTGCGCCTGTTCGCAAAGCCAGGAGAGATTCTAGTGTTGAATAAAATGGAGGTTAAATCGCAGTATGCGGCGCTTGACGTAAAGACGCGGAAAACCCAAATGTAACCCAAAATTTCGATTTGTGTTGATGTATTTTAGCTACAAACTGGCCGTTTTTTAACTGAAAGCTGATGCAATGAATGAGCATTAAAGCCAAAAAAGACTGATGGCGAGAGCGGTTGTGACGAGGGGATTCCTTTGTTCTTCAAAGCAGACGTAACACTACTGCCTCCACGCGGCCGAATCAAGTGATGCAAACAGCTGTAACAGCCCCTCCACCCCTTTTTTGAGATAAAGATCAACAGCTTCCCTCAAGTGTAGCAAGGACCCATAGAAAATAGTCATTGTCATTTCTAACACTGATATACCCCACCTGCTTTACTGAATAAGACCTCTTGTTCTGTAGGAAAATGGCCATGTCAAGACCAACGGTGATGTATCCGCCAAGCCTGAGGGGGATGTCGCCGCTGCAGACGGCAATGGCACAGCTGAACCAGCTAAGGAGGGAGAGGCCGGTGCTGGGGATGCCATTGAGCCTGCTCCTGCGGCGGACGGCGAGGCAGCCAAGACGGAGGTTGAGGCCCCCAAGGACGCGAAAAAGAAAAAGAAGTTCTCCCTGAAGAACTCCTTCAAGTTCAAGGGTATCTCACTGAAGAAAAGCAAGAAAGGCAGCGAGGAGGCCAAGGAGGAGTCCACCTCCCCTGCAGGCGAGGAGAAGCCCGAGGAGAATGGCCACACGGCCACGGAAGCCAAAGATGAGACGCCAGCCAATGAGGCAAAGGAGGGCGAGGCCGTCGCTGCTCCAGAGGGAGAGACCAAGGACGCCGAGGAGGCCGCTCCAACCACAGAGGCCGCTCCCGCCGAGGAGGCAGCTCCTGCCGCTGCCCCCGCTGAGGAAACGACACCCGCTGCCCCCGAGGGCGACGCCAGTGCGGAGTGATTGCACCATCAGCGAATGAACTAATTTTCCAAGATTAAAGTATATAAATATATATGAGACTCATGCCACGTTCAAGTTATACAACAAAACTACAAAAGAAGACAAAGGATATATCACATCTGCTGATTCTACCACCACTTACTTCACTTGCCTCTTTTTTTTTTTTTTTTTTTAAATCAGTCCTTGACAGACGGAATCTCACCGGGCCCTCAATTTGATGAAAGTGTCTCCCCCTTATGGTACACACAGGGAGTGGCATGTGGAGAAGGTAATGAACTGAATGTGGAGCGAATCAGGAATATAGTACAGACTTCCCCCTGCCCAATTCATGGAGTCATCCTTCAAAGTGGCAACCATGTTTTTTTTTCTTCTCATTTTTTGGGATCTAACGACTGCCATTGCTGCAAAGCAAGACATACCAGCTTGTCTATTCGAAATGACTTAAATCGATGCATAAACTTTTCATACGATCTTAATTTTTAGAACTATACATTCCTACGTTTTGCCCACAAATTTCAAATATTTTGTCATGTAAAAAGAGAAGAATGATGGGGGAGGTGGGATTAAAATCAGTGTCTTTTTTTTTTTTTGTGCATTTGGATTATTTTCAGACTAAAGTCCCCATTCAAGCTTCTTGAGTATTGCAGTGTTCACATTTCAGAGTTTATGATGCAGGAGTTGGGATTGTGTACAAAATGTGAGCTTTTTATCTGCAAAACTTTTCTCTGTAAATATGTTTTGGCCAATGTTTTTGGTTCTCTTTATTTTGCTATCGTTTTGAAGATGTTAATGGTTTTATTGTAACTTTTAATAAGGGTAAAATAAATGTTTGATCCCCTCTTGCTGTGCTCTGGATTGTTATTTGCACTGTCTGATTCTTTTGCCGCCTACATAGGTATCATCACATTCAGTAATGAATGTAAAAAAACACGCCTGGCTGAGCAATTTTGGCATAACAAGGGCCAGGACTGGCGTCACAAAAGATATTTCAAATTAGCGTGATCCTGCTGGAGTCGAATGCACTTTCCAAGCCTCTTCTGCCACGCCTTCATACAGTTCAAGGAGTCTCCCTTCTGTTATCATGGCCATCTAGATGTCATTCCCATCTTCAAATCGCATCCCCTTGACGAACCCATTGGGCTTCCGAAAGTGGGGTAAAAAATCTCAGAGCCAGATCGAGTCAGGTTGCTCCCACATGGTGATGTTCTCCTCAGTCAAACTGTCAAGACGTTCGGTGCATTGTGAGCAGGCCTGTTCTGGTGAGTACGCACGAGTTGTACTGCCACAAGTGAACGAAACAAATTCCACAAGGTCTCTTTGTAGATGTGCTGGTGGATAATATGGCCCACATCAAAGACGAAAACCTGTAGTTAGTATTCGAAATACTGTACTAGACTAGATACTAGACTGTTCTGTGATACCAGTCCTGGAACATTTCTGACACCTTTTACATTCATCCAATTAGGAAACTTAAATGTAGCCATCCAAATCAATTTCTTGTCCACCCTTGTCTTTTCTCCCTTTAAAAAGTTCATTGAGTCTCTGTCTTTCTACATAAGAGTACAGAAACATGCAGGTCTTGCAAGAATCCTTGTTTAATTTAATACATTTGTACCCCCCCCCGCCCCATTCACCTCAAACAACCACAATTGCTTTCATTCTACTGTTTCAACCCATCTTCCATTGAGCATCTGTTTATCATTTGTTTCATGCTCTCCCAACAGGGGCCACCAACCTTTTTGAAACTGTGAACTACTTCTCAAGTCCTGATTCATGTCAAGGGCTGCCAGTGTTTGAAACACTTCTGAAGTAACAAATTTATTTTACCTTTAATACGATTGGCATGTATTAATAATAATTGATGGTATTCATTTATGTGAAGACACTAATCATGTGAATTATTTGTCTCAATAATTGAAAAGCAGTCATTGTCAATATGCAAGAATTATTTCAAAAAACCTGTGCCAGTGCTGATTTTCTCAAATGATCACTTCTATAATATTCCAAGAAAATCACAATGTCCCATCACTGGTGAACGATGTTTAGAACAGTTCTGTGGGCTACTCATGTGGTCTTTCGTGCTTACTTGGTGCCCACTGGCACCACCTTGGGGACTGCTACTCTATAGCAACTTTCTCAGGTAAAACAAATCTGGATGGAAAATACGACAATGGCCTTTAGTTGTTCATTCTCAACTTCACTCAGTATAATTATAACGAATGAAGCCATAAACGCCTGATAAATGTAATTATAGATGCATCAACAATTAAACTTGATTGGCTGACCTGTCCCAGGGGCCGATGAAACCTTGTTTGGTACATATTGACCTCAACGGTTGGAATTATTGATTTTTGTTTCTCTCTTGACTATTCAGATTCATTTTTCATTCTTTGTACATTTCATATAAATACTTTAGATATCTGGCGTCAAATTCATCTTCCTCATGGGACATATTGTAGTTCGGGTTGACTGTGCAACCATATATTTGTCTTATCACCTCATTACGTTATCACATACACAACAAATTGTTTTGGGAGTTTTGAAATCACAAGTCAAGGGGGAAAATGTTTGTTCAACTCTGAACTATCATGCAGTTTATTTTGAGAAAAGGGGGAGGACAATAAAAATTGCAAGACCATTTTGGAGCAGATTTTACCAACCAGAATGACGGGATTTGTTTGCAGGCCACATGATGATATGTTGTGGTTTTCCGGATCTTGCATTTGGCACTTGTGCAAAAGTAAACAAAAATTTTCAAAATACAAGTTTTCGTTTTTTACATGACTGGTTGCTTCAGATCAGACTTACTCAAAATATCCTTTGCCATAACTTGCATGGCCATGCACACTACGGACAGTAACGGGATGTGCGACAATTTTGGACTGGAACAGAACGGCTGTTCAGGAAAATCCAGAAATTCCCGATGGCCATCATCTGGTGGCTGGCATATATCCCACTGGGTCGTTGTTGGGCTTTCCATGACACGACTGGTACAAGTCAGTATCTAGCCTGCGAGCTAACCAGGCTCCTCTCAGCCAGTGGGTGGGGCCAGCAGCTAGCTTGCGAGCTAACCAGGCTCCTCTCAGCCAGTGGGTGGGCCGCGGCCTCATCCGTGGCCTCACCTAACTTGATGGCATGTCGGTGTATGAGCCCACATAACACAGAAAGTCAACCATTTATTAAAGCCGGTGGTACATTAAAGTCAGCTTGAGGCTTACTCTACACAACAGACATTTGACCACATACTTCCTGCTAATTATATACAGTATTTTCTGGAAACTCAGCACGTGTTTTGGTACAAGAGATTATATTACTGGCCCACGGACTGATGGTTGGGGACCACAGTTATAAAGTAGTGATTCTTAACCAATGTGCCAGGGCACACTAGTGTGCCATGAGAGCTCTTAAGGCACAGGTTTCAAACTCAAGGACCGGGGGCCAGATCTGGCTCACAACATTGTTTTATGTAGCCGCCAAATGCGATCCATGTGTGTCGACTTCATGTTTCTATCAAATTGTCTTCACTTTTAACAACAATGAGATTTGAGAAATTACAAGCATTTGCTTGTTACCAATCGCTCCTTTAAAATAAATTAGAAAATAGTGGAGCAAACAATTATTTACTAGCTTCTGATTTCAAAACTAGTTATCCATCAATTTGTTGTGTATATGTGACAAGGCAACCTTTATATTAGTTCACAGTCATAACGGCCTATGACATTTTATATGTACCTTCCCTTCCACTTTTTAAGGGACCAAAAGTATTCGGACAAACGAGCACAATCATATGAATTGTCACTTTTCAATACTTTGTTGGAAATCCTTTGCAATCAATGGCAGACTGAAGTCTTGAACCATGGACATCACCAGACGCTGGGTTTCATCTCTGGTGATGTTCTGTCAAGGTTCTGCTGCACCTTTCTTCAGTTCCTGCTTTTTCTTTGGGAATTTTTATTTCAATTTTGTTTTCAGCAAGCGAAATGCATGCTCAATTGAATTCAGGTCAGGTGATTGCGACTTGGCCATTGCAGAACCTTCCACTGATTTGCGTTTAAAAACTCTTTGGTTGCTTTCACCCTATGCTTAAGATCATTGTATTTGCCAAGTGCCGTCCAATGAGTTTTGAAGCCATTGGCTGAACATGAGCGGATAGAGCCTGAAACACTTCAGAATTCATTCTGTTGCTTTTGTCAGCTGTCTCATAGTCATCAATTATAAGAGATCGAATTCGCTATGACACTACCTCCACCATGCTCCACTGATGAGGTGGTATGCTTTGAATCGTGAGCCATTCCTTCCCTTCTCCATACTTTTCTCATTCCATCATTCTAGCAGAAGTTGATCTTGGTCTCATCCATCCATAAGATGTTGTTCCAGAACTGTGCAGGCTCTTTTAGATGTTTCTGAGCAAACTCTAATCTAGCCTGATGTTTTTGAGGCGCACCAATGGTTTACACGTTGTGGCGATCCTCTGGTGAAGTCATATTTCAATTGTTGACTTGGACACTGATACATCCACCTCCAGGAGAATGTTCCTGATGTGGTCACCTGAAGGGTGATTTCTTGATAAGAAAAATAATTAGTCTGTCATCTAATGTATTTGTTTTCTGTGGTCTTCCAGGTTTTTTTTTTTGTGTTGCTGATCTTGCCAGTTCCTTATGTCTTTTTAATCATTTACCAAAAAGTTGATTTGGTCACTCCTGATGTTTTTGCAATCTTTTTAATGTTTTTTTTTCTTTCCGCCTAATGATGGCTTGCTGCACTGATAGTGACAGCTCTTGATACTTCATATTGAGAGATGACCTCACCAAATTCCAAATGAATATAGGACAGTTGAAATGAACTCTAGGTCTTTTATCTGTTCCTTATGAGTGAAATAATTAGGGAATTATAGATACTTGTGCATCGAACACATGACTAGCCAACAGTCCAAATTTGGTCCCTTAAAAAGAGGAAGACACATATAAAATGTATTGTAACTTGTACACCATTCACTTGATTTGGATATACAGGTGCTCATCAAAAGATGTGAATATCATGAAGAAGTAGATTTGTTTTCAGTAATACTATTGTAAAAGTGAAACTTGTGGAATGCATACATTCATTCCACACAGACTGATACATTTTATGACATGACATGCATCTATTTTTTGAAACATTTTTGTTTTTGTGCCGTGAGATTTTCAAAATTTAAATATGTGGCTTGGCTCATCAAAGGTTCGGAATCACTGTTACAAGACCACTGACAAGGGGTCATAGCAACGTCAGATTAGCTAAATTAGCATGCTTTGATATTTGGCGCTCTCTCGTGGACAGAATGTCTAACGTTTATCAGTGTTTATCTTCTCATTTTTATGGATTCTTCTGGCTGTATAGCAGAACATGATTTTTATTTAAAACGACATCCGTCGACGATGCATCGTGACGAGGTGGCCGAGTGGTTAAGGCGATGGACTGCTAATCCATTGTGCTCTGCACGCGTGGGTTCGAATCCCATCCTCGTCGGCAGACATTATTTAGTTGCTCCCTGTGAAATATCTTGACCCTATTTTGTCCTTCCAGAAGACACATATATTGGATGTTTATGGACAAAACAATGTTGAATTAAATCTTAGTAAATATTCAATCGCCAACGGTCGACATTGTGCAGTGTTTGCAGAACGGAGGGTACGTGAACGCAACACGCGGCGCCATCGTGGCCCAAATTCTAGCGAGCTCTGTGTGTTTTTGTTGGGCGGGTTGTAAACATGGCGTTGGAAGCCTGGTACATGGACAACTCTGATGAAGACCAGAGAAAGCCGCACAAGCTCGATCCGAATCGACCTGTTTCGTTGGAGGAGTTAAAACATCTTGGCGTTTTTTACTGGAAGGTAACTGTTATGCCGCAGTAGTGACAATCACGTGCTTTCAGCATACACTTTTGCCGACACTTACCGAATTTGGAAGGAGTTTGCACATTTGTGGGGTGGTGCAACCGTTCTGTCAACAATTGCAGAACGTTTGCAGGATTGAGTGCTTGACTGTCGACAACAATTTTTACCTGCATTGTTACTAATTGGAAAGAAACTCACAACTGTATGTGAAAGAAAGGCTACTGACAAAAAGATAGCGACACCGTTTTGGACTTCCGGATGAAATGTCAGGGTGCATGTTAAAATACATGGTTACTTTTACAAGTGAACTTAAAAATTTGAATCCTTCTGTTCTGAGCTTTTATTGTGTGTGTGATACACGGTTACTTTTACAAGTAAACTTAATTTTTAAGCCTTTATATTCTTAACTTTTTTTGTGAATAGTGTATTTCGAGACAACAGATGTCCGATGCTATTCAGCAGCGAAGACATACAGTATGTTCCAGTATTGTGGTTTTGTTGCAGCTCAATGCGGACATCTATGAAACAGACCCAGAACTGCAATGCATCAGGAAAGAGCGAGGCTACTCCTTCATGGACATCATCACAATTGAGAAGAACACACTGACAAACTACGAGGAGAAGGTAACGTGCAAATGATGTTCGAGGTTTTCTTTAGCACAGTTATGGGTTGAGTTACCATTTCGAGTTTGTGTTTGCATCACCAGCAACTGTCTGCTTGTTGGAGCATGAAACGGAGAAAATCTCTGTCTCTTATCAGTTAAAGATGTTCTTTGAGGAACACTTGCACTTGGATGATGAGATTCGCTACATCCTTGATGGCCAGGCCTACTTTGACGTAAGGGACAAAGAGGACCGCTGGATAAGAATTGCCATGAAGAAAGGTGACCTCATTACCCTGCCAGCCGGCATCTACCACCGCTTCACCTTAGACGAGTTGGTAAGTCTGATCGCCGAAATAGACGGAACTTTTCAACCACTGATGGGCGAATGCTTCTGGTTCATTATACTGGAGACATGGTGGTATGTTTATTCAGTTAGAGTAAATATTTACTTGAAGTCAGACTTAATTAAACATACTGTTTGCATAAGAATTTAACATTTTGTCAACACCATTAAAGATTTAGAACATCCCCACTGTTGATGTCTACCACAACACTTTGTGGTATGCGATCGCCTCGTCAGTAAAACATCTTAACCGACTGACCTGTGAGGGGCAGCATGGTGCCACAGGTCATCTATACTTGTAAAATATTAAGAAGTAGTTGACTTAGTAGTCAGAAGTTGGAAGAAGTGACATGCAGGTTGCAGAGAAGTCAAGTTTCAACTTTCATGTTTCAAAGAAGTCCCAAGTTACAACGGTCATAATCAAGGAAGTCAAGGCTCACTGGTGAACATGTTCAAATAGACCCTACCTCCGTACGTCATTTTCCCCACAATATACTGATTGTATTTTTTTTTTTCTGTCTCCATAGAATTACACTAAGGCCATGAGGCTGTTTGTTGGGGAGCCAGTGTGGAAAGCCTACAACAGGCCAGCGGATGACTATGAGATACGAAAGAAATATATGGCTTCTCTGCAGGAAGCCTGAAAAAGCGCAAGACTGCAGTCTGTGATTTGGGACCTCTGATCAGAACATGATTCTGAGATTACACATTTTCATGTTCTTCAAGATGCAGTTACACTACACAAACTTAAAGCTGGTGTCTCAAACTTGACTTATGTTGGGGGGCTGCTGGAGATCAGGCTGTGTCCTCCTCAAAAAATGGGTTCAAGTATTCCAAAAAACACAACTAATCCAATCTTCTCAAGTTTTTATTAATAACAGTACAGAACATTCACGGTTCTTCAGAACGTGAACAAGATTGGTGACCCGGTCCTCTCATCTCCCTTTCCATTCTTGACAGCATGTCTAGTTGAGTAGTGATGTCTGATTTCTTCAGCATCACAACTTTCTGGGTGTTTTTTTCATGCCGAGCGCAGGTCAAGCACAAGGAGCAGTCTAACTGCGCATGGGTGTAGTTTTCTTTCTTTTGATATTTTGCTAGACTTTGCACAGGTGGAATTGGGCATAACAGGTTATTTGCGTCAAAATCAGAGCGATCGGAGCACAGTACGACCAAGTACGCCATGCTTGACTTTTCCCGGCCAATCCCAGCGCCGTACCTCATTTGTGTCAAAATTAGAGCGATCGGAGCACGGTACTCCCAAGTGTGCCATGCTTGCCATTGCGTAAACAGAAAGAGACTCTCTTCAGCCTATGCAAGGCATTGGCAGGTAAACTGCAAGCTCTCCCCTTGTGGATGATGGAGTCAGCCATGCATGTGACATTGGCAAATGGAGACTGCCTTGACCCCCCCAATCATGAGTCTGTGTGTGACCCCATCAACACTCCCTTCCCCAAGTGACGGAGGTGCTATTAAAATATTTCTAAGATTTGTTTGATAAATTTATTTTTACAATGATTAAGAGGGCTTGTCCCGCACTGGTGTCATATTTATGAATGGAATCCGATTACATCAACCACTCACTTCAGCAGCGCGTCAAATTTGTCTGCCTGCGTCCTGATCAAATACACTAAAATCGTGTTCCACTAGCGCAGACTACTTTTTGTTGCCAAATTGTCAGATGAGACGGGGGCGTGTTAACTTTGTGCGCCGGAATGCCCAGAGAGGTGCAACACAGCCCCAAGTATTCTAGACTACACTTGCGCTGGCATGAAAAATTGTTAAGTGGGCTGTCACTTATATAGCGCTTTTCTACCTAATTAATAGGGGCGTAATTTAAAATCAGAGCATTCATATTAAAGCTTCTTGCTTTAAAGCTTTCATAGTGACTTATTTCTTTGTCTAGCACATCAACACAAGTACATGCTATTTTTTTCTGTCTGACAATAAAATGAGTGAATCAGTCATTTTAAATATTTCTAAAGTTACTGTCATTATGGTAGGAACTGCTTGTGGAGTATTCCCATTGCACTCTCAAATTATATTTCTTTTATTGGATTAAGACAGTATTTCTCACATAAAGATCAACACAATATGTAAACAAAACAATGTTTTTAAGAACATTTTGGATTATTTAGTTCAACAAATTACAACCATTGTTTATTTTGACATCTATCTACGTGTCAATATACAAGTATATACACATTTATATACACACACATACTCTCCACACATTTATATATATATATACACACTATTGTGTGACATACAATGGATGGATAGTTTACATGGCCTCTATTCAAATGTTAGGTTTTTGTTTTATAAAAATAAGGACCAAGACAAAACTTTTTTAGTCTACAATGGTGATCTCGGTTTCTTTATTTTTGCTTCACCTGTTTTTTTTTTTTTTTATTAATTATTTCATGTCATTGTTTCCTGTCCTGTCATTGTCATCACAAAAACCTGGCATTTGAATAGGGTTGTGTAGGCTTTCAATATCCACTCTATGTATGTAGTTGCATAAACGGACACACACACACACACACACACACACACACACACACACAGTGGGTCCCCCTTGTTGTTTTCAGGGGAAATTGTAATGCAACCGCAGTGGTTTATGTATATTGTATGAGTTAATGAATCCCAGCATGAGAAAGCTTAATTCAAGTAGCATTAGAGTCAGTTAATCCAGGAAAAGTATTATAAATGTGTTCTTACAGGGAGAAGTTTTGAAAGGACTCTTTTTGCAGTGCAAGTTTACTGGACTCTGAAGCAGAGTGAGTCTCAGCATAATGCCCTTTGTCAAGTCTCACATTGTTAACCTGCAAATTTGAAAGAATCTAATATTCATTTCATTAAATGTTTACCAAATGTGAGGCAGTTGGCTTGGCATCAAGGTTTTGGACTAGCATGGTGGTATCCCCCTGTCTTGACTTGTCACACATGGAATCCATCCATTTATGTAATTCATAAACTCAACCAATCAAATCAAATTCAGGATAATTTTCTGTCACTGGCAATTATGCCATTTCTGAGCGCTACCGGCAATACCAAATACCACAAAAGCACCACATCTTCAATGGTCAAACAGTCAACATATGGTGGAGCTTAAGTGTCTTTGTCATGTTTGAATGATAAAATAAATAAGAATCTAGGTATTCCAATTATAGTACTTGCTTAATTTTCCAACAAACCCAGATTCAAAAATTGTCAAAGCATTGCTTTGAGTGGCTAAAATCGTCATAATTCTAATGTTTCAAACCTTTTTGCAGATGGAGAAGAAAACAAATGCCTAACTTTGAGAAACAAGGAGAAGACCATTTCCACCCCAGGTCTTGGGGTTTCAAACCAGTTTTAGGCACTGAGTATTGAAGCTGTCTCCTTCCCGGCAGGACACAGCCTCCAACAGCGCCTGCTTCTTTTGGGTGCTGCGTGAAGATTCCAGTTCATACATAGTGGTCAGATTGAAGAGGACGCTCTCGTGCAGGTAGAGGGCTGGATCCTGTTGCACCAGGCCTTCCAGCTTGCCCAGGGACTCCTTGAGCCGGCCCAGATAGAGCAAGCAAACTGCTGCGTTGTTGTTGGCCTGGTTAGGTATTAAGATAAACGAGCAAACGGCTTAAGATAATGGCGAGGTGAATGCAATTAGCAGTGTGGCCAAGACTTACAACTGGGTTTTTTGGGTCCATCTTTAAAACGTCCATGAAGGATGCATGTGCTTCACCATAGTTGTTCTGACTCAGGTAGACAAACGCTCTGGAAATCCACATAAACAAGTAGTGCTTTATGTCGAGCGGCAGTCATACTTTGCATGTATGTTAATATATATCGATCAATGTGCATCTTTGTATGGACACAGAAATGTTACAAAGTAATCATAATTATTACTAGTATAGAATACATTTGTTTAATCTTAAAATAATATAAGTTTTAGTGCTTGGGACACATTTAAAAATGTCATTTATATATGCATTAAACAGCCTCGGGCCCAGCACGGAACCCTGAGGAACACCATAAACAATGCCAAGATCTTCTGATCTATATTGTCCCGTTTTAACATACCGGTATTATATCCATCCTGAAAAGTAACTTTTTAACCGATGCCTTGCTACGCCACCAATACCGTCCTGTTCCAGTTTATTAATAAGGATTGAATGGTCTATTGTATCAAACACTTTATTAAAGTCAACAAAGATACCAACTGCGTGTTTTTTCTGTTGAAACACAATGATTTATTCGATCGCGTCAATTATTACGTTCAAGGTAGGTCTATTTGTTCTAGAACAATATTGTCCTTCATTTATTAGTTTGTGCTTCTCTAACAAAAGTCTAAGTCGAGAGATGAAAAGCTTTTCCAGAATTACTGAAAACAGAGACAATAGAGTGATGGGTCTATAATTAGTAAAATGAGGCTTGCACTCATTTTTGTACAAAGGTTTTACTCTATCATCTTACATTTCAATTTCAGCAAAACTTCATGCTCAGTATAATAGCACACTTACTCTAAACTAGGTATACCTACGCAACATGATCAGAGAGCTATTTAGAATATGCGGGGCTCCCATGTAGATAAATAGATTCCCACTGTGTGGGTGGGATTTCTGTACTCTATTCCCGAGTAGGTAAATAGCTGCCCACTGCTGAGGGACACTCGTCATATTCACTGTGATGGCTTAAGTACCAAAATCTGATTTTCTCTGACGCATTTAAATGTATTTGTGACAAAAAAAAAAAGGACATAATTACAATCATTAAAGCATCATAATCAGTGCTACATCACCCACCAGAAGCAAGCTCAGTTTGAACATTATCAGCAATCTCAAGAGTGGCCACAGACTTGTATAAGGACATTAAACATATGCACCTTAGGCACCGGCAGACATTTGGCCATGGAATAGAGGACTCGCGACTGAGTTATTTTATAGAGACATTTTGCAAGCATGCTAAATGCAAATTTCCAAAAAACACACAGACCTGTTCATTAGCACGCATGTTGTGAGGCTGGGCTCGCTGTCTGTCTTCTGGCATGTTTTTTCCACATCGCAGAAATACATCTCAGCTGTCTTAATGTCTCCAATCTGAACAAAGAAGCAAAAACACATTACACCGAGTCATGGCTTACAGGATTTGTTTGGCTTTAATGTTTGCCGAACAAGAACCCCGTGTATAGTTTTTATGCCTATGTCACGAGGTATGGATGTGTGTTGATGTATCAACCTGCAAGAAGATGCGTCCTATGCCACTGAGCAGCTGTGCTCTCTGCTGAGGTTCATATTGGATGATGGCTTGATAGACCTCCACAGCCAGAACATAGTCCTGTGGCGAGAAATGGATACCGTTTGACGTATGAAAGTCGTCGAAAAAGAAAGGGAGAAGGTAGAAGAAAAATGAAAAAGCTTAGCAAAGAACTAAAAGGCACCGAAATTGCAGACAAATGAGGTAAAGGTGAGGGACGCAGCAGGAGGCAGAGACAGGTGGAGGGCAAGCTGAGCGGAGGCATGGGGAAAGCGAGCGAGAGAGGGCATTAATCAAACATATGGAGTAATAGCGGGGCGAGGTGACCCAACTCCCACCTCCACATTGCTCACACTGTGAGTCGACTACTGAGTAGGGCCAGGCAGGGCGGTCAAAAAGGCAGATGTGTGTGTGGGCTGCCACACTACTCTGGGCTTTAGTGCGCACATTTCTGCAAGTATTAATGGATGCGTGTGATTTGGATTTATAAGTATGTGTCAATACCAACTTGGGAAAACGGAGAGCAAATTTCATCTTCATTGCATTTGTCTATATTCACTCTTCAGCAATGATTCTAATATTTAAAACAGGCCGGCTCTTGTGATTTTTCAAGGTGACATGTTGCTTCTCCCCCAGAGTACGGCATGAAAGTATACACAGGTATACAATATACATAATCTATTGTTTTGGATTGTGTTCTGGATTTATTTTGAAACAACCTAAGAATTGTCATGCAATTGTAGCAACCAGCAGTGGTGTGTAGTCAAGGCCTTCAAGGTGCCCTCTGCTGGCCCCAAACACTATCAGAAGCACAGAAACTATAATTACAATGTACCGTATATTCCGCACTCCGCTTCGGAATATAAGGCGCACCTTCAATGAATGGCCTATTTTAAAACAGTTTTCATATATAGGGCGCACCGTATTGTAAGGCTCATAGAAGCCACAATAGTGGCTGCAGTTGTGTTATGCATCCACTAGATGGCGCTATGCCCATGGAAATACAATACAATACAATACAGCTTTATTTATCTAGAGCTTTCACAAACGCTGCAGCTGTAACAAAGCGCTTTACAGAACATTTAAAATAGTACGTCCATGAAATCAGAACATTGATCCGCATATAAGGTGCATCGGATTATAAGGCACACTATCGGCTTTTGAGAAAATTGAATGCTTTTAGTGCGGAAAATACGGTCCATGAAATTGGACAGTACACTCTTACAATCTTTTTGTCATAATTTCATAGTGTGTGTGTGTGTGTGTGTGTGTGTGTGCGTGCGCAAATACTGTTTGCCCACTGCTTTCAGAATGCCGAATGCTGCTCCCCCCCGTCTTTGAAATCACCCTTACTTTTTTAAACCCAGATGATTTTAGATTCACCATGCGGTTCACAAATCCTCAGTGACTTCTTCGAAATGGTTCAGTTCTGTTTATACCCCTGATAGCTTAAAATGCACATCAGGTTAATAACCAGATATTAACAAATGGACGAATAAAGCCTGAATCTGCCTGCAAGGTTGTGATTTGTGAGGCTTTACAGCAATTTTTTTTAGCTACTTCAGTACAAAAAGTCCTACCGATAAAACCGGTGCACAACAATGAACAAACATTACTGTGGATGAGAGGGAGGCATTTATGCTGACATGTAGCTGATTTTTACACTATTTGTGAGGCATTCTTCCCATGTGTTTCCGGTTGACGTATGAAAGCGTAGTACTGATTGACCATTGAGTTCACTGCAATGAGTTCCACACTTTTGAGACCCCTAACTGTGTTTTGTACACCAACAGAGCATTGAAGTGACACAATACTAATCAAGTCAATCATTTTCACAATGTTTGAGAACATCAACAAATAAATAAATAGCCAACCATGAAAACCGGGGCCGGATTCAGGTTTGTCATCTTGACACTAGATGGCACTGTGGTTCTCTTTACGTTCAGAAAACGCCTCACCACCTTTCCCTTTCTTCTGTTCCTCTCTGACCAAGAATCCAATTAGTGGTCAGTCTGGGGGGATTTCACTGTGAATCCTCCACTCGCTTGGCATCAGAGCGTGCTCTCACTCTCTCTCTCTTTGTTGCACACACAAACACACTAACACCACACACCAGCGACCCCCCCCCCCTCCTCACACACAGGCAAACTAGACACTTGTATAAGGACATTAAACACACGTACCTTCATCACCAGCAGACAGTTGGCCATGGAATAGAGGACTCGACTGAGACGAGATTTCCACAGCTTCAGAGATTCTAAAATCACCAAGAAAGGATACAGGGCAGATGTTTGATGGTTTGATGTTGACTTCCTGTTTTCATCACACCTTTTTGGGTCCCTGCTCCGAGACCCGTTACTTCCACATATCCTACTTTCCTTTTAATTCCCTTGCTTTACTCCTCCACACCGGGGTTTGTTTTAAGAGGAGGCGATAGGGAAGACACTGCGGCACTTTTTTTCCTTCTTTCCCTCAGACAGTACCCCCTGTGGAAGCGCTTTTGTAAAGGCCTATTATTATTCATCGCGGCACACCTGTGTGTGTGTGTGTGTGTGTGTGTGTGTGTGTGTGTGTGTGTGTGTGTTAGGGAGGGGAGCTAATCACTCAGTAGGGGTCTGATGTGCGAAGGCATGCCCCTGTGTTATTGACTTGACTGTCGGCTGTCTGTGTGGGCAGGGCGAGGAGAGACAGAGGGCAGAGCGATTACACAAACTGGCAGCAATGGCGCACCAGCAGCAGACATTCACGCACACCATCCTGACAGTTTTTCCCCAATTATAAGCAAGTGTCTTGGTACGTTTTACGTTTAGCTCACATTTAGCAACTGCCATCATGTTTTTCTAAGGCTTTATATTAAACTTACTTCTTGAGTGCAAAGGGGGGGGGGCAGACTGAGAAGAGCCCGCAAAGAGATTTATTGCTAGGTTGAGTAATTTTGAAGGACAACAGTTTTGCAGAAGGGTAATATTAGCGGCGGTGATTACCGTTTAATTCCACACCACGTGCAGATGCTAGTAGCTTGGAGAAGACTGATATGTATTGATCTGTTCTGCTGGCTGGGCTAGAGAAACCGTCCTTGGTATTCAGCATGAGTACGGAAGCAGTGAGGTGCTGAACACTTTTAAGAGCACACATTGACGTGTTTGGAGGTGGTGGACAGTGTGTGTGTGTGTGTGTGTGTGTGTGTGTGTGTGTGTGTGTGTGTGTGTGTGTAGCCGCGGTATGGTGCAGTATCGCACCAGGCGTGCTTCAGTGCTCGTTTGTTCGTGTGTGTATTTCCCAGTGGGGTCTGTGACCTCACTTTCCTCCAGTGTGTGAGGCAGTCTGGGCCCAGAGCCAGGTCTGCAGCCTAAAGTCTGCTTGAGTGAGCATGTGTGTGCTTACCTTGCCTATTCTCCATTGTTAGGGTGATCATGCAGCCATCCTCAGCCAAGCCTTTCTCCAAGTTATCCACGATCTGTTCAAGAAACGGTTTCACTGCAAGAATAGAACTGTCGGATTTCTGTGTATACTGGAATCAGCATATTCAATAACTCTAAAATCTAACCATATTTCCTTGTTTACAAAGGTTGACTTAAGTATTTGTCTGGCTTTTTATTTTATTTTTTTTTGTGGGGGTGAATTTTGTCATGTAAGTGTGACATATTATTCAGATCTTTATGTTCATCTGGAGGCTGTGCTTGTTTGTTCAAGTACTAACTGTGAGGCAGACAGTTTTGAGATTGTGCAGGCGGTCCAGAGCCTCCTGGGGCTTAGCCAGGTGCTGGGGAAGCTCGGCATGCAGTAACCGCATGGAGAATGGCACCATGGAGCCTGTTAGGGAGGGAAGGATGGCAAAAAAAAAAAGAGAGGGGGGTGGGAGAAAATACAGAAGATGAGGAAAGATGTGAAGATGGGGAAGATCAGAAATGGGGTGGGATGAGGACATTGTAGGAGAGAGGGAAGAGGAAACAAAGGTACATGATGAAAATGCAAACCGCTCCACACACACACACACACACACACACACACACACACACGCACACACGCACACGCACACACGCACACAACCCTGGAGGCAAGAACCTACAGATGGCATTGAGCTATGTATGCCTGCTTATTAAACCCTCTCATCGTTCTTTCTGAACATTGCACAGTACAATCACTCATCTCTACGCTTCATCCTTCTGTGTCTCTGTCTCTTCCACACACATTATTGAAAAAGAACCTATGTTCAGGAAAGGCCCTTAGCTTTGATTGGGGGTTCTTTGATACCGTCATCAAATTTCATGCATCTTTGGGCACCACTTCCACCCGTCTCGGTATACTCCACTTCAAAAGTATTGGAACTGAAGCAAATTATTTTTTTTTTACTTAAACATTTTTTCTTGGCTTTAGACTATAAACAATCCGGTTGGAAATCATAAAACGGAAATGAGCTTTAATTTTAATGTATTTACGGCTACACCCGATACACGAGTTTTAGCAGGACCTATTTTGATTAAATCCAGTCATTTTTCATGTGAGCAACTATACTGGAACATATTTCAACCTGTTTGAGCAATGGACACTTTTTTTTTGTTTTAATATCTGTAACAATCAGTTATGAGGGGCGTAAAGAGTTAGCGTTCAGTGATTTGCAAAACAAAATAGACAATTCATAACATTTGCCGGGTTCGACCAACAGCCCTCTTCGTATATCTGTAAATAACTCAGAGATGAAAGTGGACTTTCCTGAAAAATCCGGGAAAAAATTTTTTTTTTTTCGAAATCTCTGAGATATGGCGAGGCCATGAGAATGCGAGGCGAGGGTATGACTGTTGTGGCGACGC
The DNA here is from genome assembly GCF_001891065.2 of Hippocampus comes. Lineage (NCBI taxonomy): Eukaryota > Metazoa > Chordata > Actinopteri > Syngnathiformes > Syngnathidae > Hippocampus > Hippocampus comes. Next base: position 310,863 of record NW_017804846.1, read on the forward strand.
CAATCGAGCGAAGCGCCCGTCTGCAGAAGATAGTCCGGTGCTCTCTGCTGTGCGTGCGTCAGCGCGAACATGTACGCAAGCGCGTCTTTTGATTTCAAGCAATCAGCGCCGACGCAACCGACGTCACACACGACAACAGCTAAGCTAAGCTAACCGAGATGACACTCGAAGTCGGACGGACACGATTTTCTGCCAATCTGTGTTTCCCTTTTTGTCCAAATATAGTTTTTACGACAACTGTCTTGTCCACGGCGTCTTTTATTCGTTCTACTGGGGTTTAGCAAGTGTGTTTATAAAGAGACAAAAATCTCTTTACTGTTACTAGTGTTAGTGCCTCAACATGGCTACACTTGTGAAAGCAAAACAACGAACTCAAACACGCATTCATTCAATGTTGTCAACTAATATCCAGATTAATTTTAGGCAATTTTTCCTCAATTCTCCGGAGAAATTTTCATTAAAATTTGAAAATCCGGAATTCCGGGAAAATCCGGAGGACTTTCATCTCTGAATTTAACTACATTTTGCCACCAAAAGCCATTTCTCACTTTTGTTTTTGTTGCATTATAGTTTGAGGCATCACAACAACAAACAAAAGATATTTGTTAATATTTGTTACACAAAACCCTTTTTTCTGGTGAAATAAAAGAGTCTATGCTTTTTTTTGGTCGGTTTGGAGCTCATTTTGTGACGGAATACAATATACTGTAGTTCTTCCAAGGTCAATCAAAACACTGTAAAATGGTTGGCAATAGGGAAGTCGTTTTGAAAACAGCTGGGCAGTGAGTACAACGTAATTTTCTATTAAAAAAATAACAACACACTTATTACAATTACATTTGATGAAATTAAATGACAATGAATGTTAATCGTGCATATTCGTCTTAAAGGGATGATTATTGCAGGCCTTAGACCTGGTACACACATGCGGATTTGCAAATTGCAAAAGATTATTTCCACTGTGACGATCCCCGCATATAAAGAGAGAAAAATCAGACATTGAACAGTTTTGGTCGTGTTGTGTGTGATGTGCACCGATAATCTCAAGCACAGAACACCACATACAAATAATCTGATCCACCATCGCTTCTATCCAATCCTCCGAGGCAAAGCTCTCATGTGATCAAACGTGCTCTCACAAACACGATAACACGCAGACACTGGGTATGCGCCGATGGTTGCCGCGTGCTTCCGTAGGGGGATCCGAAGCGGGAGTGTTGCAAGAAGGCAATTACGGAGAGGGGGGGAAAAACTGCTTTGGGAATATACTTTTTGCTGCCTGGGTAACTCACATACAGTATACGTAAAAATCATCAGGGACATATTTCATTTAATTTGGTGCTTCATGTTGGTCGGTCAGAACACTTCTTTGATTGACTATATTCTGTTCATGCCACAGTCCGCAACGTTAAACCGCTCCAGAATAGTTGACTTTCCCCACACACACAAAGATTTTTCGTGTTAAATATTAAAGCTGTTTAATATTTAAGAGTGTCGGCCCAGACTAGTTTTGGACACTAAATCCACTCCTAACAAATCTCAGACATTGGGTAATCATATAGGACAAACATACAAGGCATAAAACAGTTGCGCATTTCATGTGCTCGGTCGGGAAGGGGCAACATCGGGACAAAACCAGCCCAATTGTCTTTGTGCGTTCACAAGATCAAATATTCGTAATATTTGCAATTTCATCTGTGAATAATTGACAAAAAACATTTTTGGTGATCTAATTAGATCCAAATTCTTTAGAGGGCAAGTAGGGCATGGGCAGCGACCTCTTCTGGCATTTAAGGATTTTCTTCTTCTTCTCCTTTCGGCACGTCCCTATTCAGGGGTCACCACAGCGAGTCAGTAATTTCCATCCGCCCCTGTAAACCGTCCTACCAACTCGCATGGTCGTCTTGGCAAAAGTTTTACGCCGGATGCCATTCCTGACGCAACCCTCCCCATTTCTCCGGGCTTGGGACCGGCACTGGGGAACAGTGCACCCCCAGGGGAGGGCACTGCCCCCCAGCGGCTGGGTTGGCATTTAAGGATTTTAATCATGACAATACATGCTCAGTACAAACATCGGGCAGATGAATTGCTTAACAAATGCTTCCATCTATTTTCGAAACTGCTTATCCTCATTTGGGTCGCCAAAAATCAAAATTTGTGTCAGTTCGTTTGCAAGCACAAAGCATAAGGCATTTAATATCGAGCAAAAGAAAGTCAAGTAGATAGATCCGTGTGTGTGTGTGTGTGTGTGTGTGTGTGTGTGTGTGTGTGTTTTACTTTTTTTTCTTGTGGTTGCTGGAAGGCGAAAGCAGATACTAAGTAATCGGAATACATTAGAGAGCAATTCACGCGTGTAAAACGAGGACCAACAAAAGCAAAGAGTTGCTGCAGACAAAAGTGGAGTTGTTCGACCTTCTCAAGGACAGCAAGGTTTCAAAAAAAAAAAAAAAAGCCTGGAAGAAACTTCCCTTGTGCAACATTCACAATGTTTGGCCCAATCTACATTAATGCAAACGTTTTTACTTGAGCAAGGCCTTCTCTGCAGGTTTTCAACACCATTTCTTTGCCCTGTCCATTTGGTGGAAATTTTTCACACTTTTCATGTTTGGCCGACAACAAATTTGTTGTGGACTCTCAGAGGTCAAAACAGAATCTGTTCCAGGATGATGGACAACTGCTGGAAATTGAATATTCTTTACTGACAGTGCAAAAACAACTTAATCACTCAAACGTTGTCTTTAGTGAGGAAGGTGTAACGCGTGTTGCAAATTAGCCACAAGCACCTTTAAAACAAGTGTAACTTGTCACACGAGTAATATGGAGTTAAACACAGTTAAGAGTAATATGTTAAAACATTCTACCCTCTCATGTTCTTCAAGATCCTTCTTGAGCAAGGTTCTTTTAGATAAAACGTTGCAAAATGCATGCAAAAAAAGTAGGGTCCGACAAATTTTGTCAACTTGAGTGTTTAAAGCTCGACTCCCAAATTGTTGCCCTTTGCTCAATGCATAAATAAGCCATGAATGGTCAGTGAGTTCCCACTGGTGAAATTGGCCATTGGGAGTCAGACAAGACTCGCTGGGAACGACCTGCAATTGATCTTAGTTACATGAGTCCATATCAGGACATTTTGAGACCACTTTCAGATCAATTGTGATTTGTCTTTCTGCCATCAGAAGTCAGTTATACTGTATGTCCATTTAGTATGTTCATTTTTCATGTTCCGATTTTCAACTGTTTTAAAAGGATGACAGTAACTGCTCTGTACTCTAAGTGTAGGAGATTTGTAGTGTGAGGGTAGACATATTAGGGCTGTAACAAAAACTGATTTGATTCAGAAAAGTGGTTTTGATTTAAAAGACGCGAGCGCAGTGTATTGGACCAAATTGAATCGTTCTACTTGAAAAGATGTTGATGTAATGTATCGAATCATCTTTTATTGGAGGGATAGATCTTTGAAGGAAAAGCCACATTTACTGTACTGACAAGTCATTGCATCAGGCCCTCTGGAAACGAGCTGAACCAAGACACATAAGACCTTTCTTAGGAAGGTGCACATGCCGACGACGTACATACATTTTAATTTTTGTTGTCATCATGGAGAGTTGTTGGTTTACAAATATCGGCATGTCGCACAGTACTATAATTTGTTGTATTCGTTCCTTCATTCGACAGTTCCACTTGTCACACGAATATGTCATGCCAGACTTGATGTAGCTGACATAGGCGTCGCCATTCAGCCTTCCCGGCCAGCGAGGAGAACACAACCCTGATTGCTGTTTGAAACTGGATTACGCTGAACTGAACTGTGAGCTATTTTGTGTTGTGGAATAAGACTGGAAATTGTAGCGACCTTTCCAAGCATTATTTATGGAAATACTTACTTGGTGATCAAATAAGTACACTTCCTACAGATGTGTCCAACGATGACGGAGGATGGTGTTTTCTGACCAGGGAGTGTGTTGTGTGTGTGTGTGTGTGTGTGTGTGTGTGTGTGTGTGTATGTATACCTCTTCTCCCGGGATATAAAGTGGGGTAGTATTCATAAAAGAGGTCTGGTTGATCCAGATCACCAAAAGGCTCAAATTCTAGCTCAGCATTTTGGAAAAGGTTCAGTTTGGTGAGAAGAGCCAAACGCGCAAACCAAAGCTGGAAAAGACAAACACAAATATACATGTCTTTGGGATACAGGCATGAAAAATAAATGCTTGTTCAATGCTGGTAAGTGTTTTCTTCAAGTACTGTATGTGCGTCATCTGTTTTCATTTGACTGAAAAAAAAAACATGTAAAAATACTGTAGTTCAATAACATTTCTGACATGACTTCCGCTTTAAACAAAGTGGGGACACAGCAAAATAATAACAATTTGAGAAGAGGGACAATAGCTAAATACTGTCGGGATTATTTTGGGGACAATGAGTGCAAATGTATTATTTAAGAATTTCACAAATTTAATTGATAGAGTGCACTTTTCAGTTCCGACAGAAACACAAGCAGTTGTTTGCAACCTACCTGCAGTGAGTTAGCGGTATGAGAAGTCGGCTGTCCAGCTTTTCCGTATCCCTGGCCATGAGCTGTCAAAAGACGACCTGTCAGATCAACTGCTGCACGCCAGTTCTTGCTGCTCTGTAGGGGACGGGAGATAATAAGCCTCGGAGTGTTTGCAATCGCATCTCAAGTCACATCACACACTAAATCTGAGAGACATGAACATTCTGTGTCCGGCACCATTTCATTATTTTACGCAACTAGATAATACAGTCACTCTGTCCAACTAACTGAATTTCGCTAACAGCTGATGGGCAAATTGTTTTCATCTTTTACTGTTGTTTTGAAACATTACAAAAGTGGATATGATGCAATGGCATCCAAAAAGTTACAGTTCGCGGTGGGTGATGGCTGTCAGTTTCCCAAGCCTGAAATGTCGTTCATTACAGTGAAAGATTGGTCACAAAAAAAAAAAAAAAAAAAAAGGGTTTTGAAAATTGTATGCTTCCAAATTTGTGGAAACGTTTTTTAGGAAGTCTGTTTCCTGTTCCCCAGTGCATAAAGATCTGACTGGATGAATTTGGTGACTAGCTTGACTAGTCTGCACAGATCACCGACTTGTGGAGTCACCTGACACAAAAACAAGGCATAAAAAGGTTGACGTTTTCGTTCCTTCGTGTTTGGTCGTGCATCTCTCATCAGCAAACAGTGGGAGCAGAAGTTGTTTCTTTCCAGTCATCCCTACATCATGTAGAGTTCCTCTTTTCTTGATTCAAACCCACTCCCTATTCGGACCGCAAGATATTTGAAAAACATATGATATAGGTGTACTTCTTTATTATCAAATGAAATAAATCATTTTTTCATGTGGAACAATAAAGCAAGCTGTTTTCTAATCTTGTTACTGAGTGCTACTAATGTCACAAGACTGATGGAAATGCGCGTTTAAGGTTGCATGTGATCGGTCAGTCAGATAAAAGCATAAAATTTCATATGAATTGACATCACATCTTTGCAATGTGCATACTGCATGTACCATTATTGTGATGACGGTACTTTTCAACCCCTGAGTCTTCATTTTTTTTCCATTTCTGCCATTTCCTTTTGTATATATCAAATGCCCCTTTGCTACTCTCCATATTGGTCTTTTTCCTCTCCCTTATGGTCCCTCTTCTTATTTGCTATCTTTTATTTTACTGCTGCTTTACTGTAGGTTTTTCTTTCACTTGCTCTCTTTTTCTGCTGAGTCATTAGGGTGAGAAATGAAAGTGAAAACAAGAAGGCAGCCGGCATGGTCAAAGCAACTGCAGCCCTTCTAAAATACAAAATACACAGCAAACGTGTATGCAGCAGTACTACTGTCAGGTTGCAAAGCATAAATGAGTTTGTGAATGTGTATCTTGGTGCTTGTGTGAAATGGACAGAGGGTAAATAGGGATGAGAACATCTAGCATGTACAGTACTTGGCACGCGAGAGCATACAAAACAGCACGCCAAGCGACACCGCAGAAATCAACACTGGAAGTAGGGTTAAAAAAATAATACGAAGAAAAAAATGATGCTATTTGCCAAAATAGTTGAGTGATGGAAACAAGAAGCAGTTGGTGGTAAAGTGAAGAGAAGGGGTGAGCCAGGAGAGCTGCAAGGAAAGAATCAAGCGGAACCAGGATGAGCTAATAAGTTGAGTGCAGAGACTTTACAAGACTTTCCAATGCACTCTAGACCAAAGCAATTCAAATTAAGTGTCAACATAATGGTAATGTATGTATGTATGTATGTATGTATGTATGTATGTATGTATGTATGTATGTATGTATGTATGTATGTATGTATATGTGTGTGTATATATATACCCTCACCGGCCACTTTATTAAGTACACCATGCTAGTAACGGGTTGGACCCCCTTTTGCCTTCAGAACTGTCTCAATTCTTCGTGGCATAGATTCAACAAGGTGCTGGAAGCATTCCTCAGAGAGTTTGGTTCATATTGACATGATGGCATCACACAGTTGGCGCAGATTTGTCGGCTGCACATCCATGATGCGAATCTCCCATTCCACCACATCCCAAAGATGCTCTATTGGATTGAGATCTGGTGACTGTGGAGGCCATTTGAGTACAGTGAACTCATTGTCATGTTCAAGAAACCAGTCTGAGATGATTCCAGCTTTATGACATGGCGCAATATCCTGCTGAAAGTAGCCATCAGAAGTTTGGTACGTTGTGGTCATAAAGGGATGGACATGGTCAGCAACAATACTCAGGTAGGCTGTGGCGTTGCAACGATGCTTCAATTGGTACCAAGGGGCCCAAAGAGTGCCAAGAAAATATTTCCCACACCATTACACCACCACCACCAGCCTGAACCGTTGATACAAGGCAGGATGAATCCATGCTTTCATGTTGTTGACGCCAAATTCTGACCCTACCATACGAATGTCGCAGCAGAAATCGAGACTCATCAGACCAGGCAACGTTTTTCCAATCTTCTATTGTTGCTTGTGGAGGCTCTCAGTCAATGATAGGGAGTTTAGAAACCAATGGGCCTCTTCACCATAGGGGCGTGACTAACCATCCCCACCCAGTCCTCAAACAGGCCACGCTCAGCCTTTTAGCGCAGAGCAACTTCCCGGAGTCTTCACGGAGACTTCAGGGTTGTCTACCGCTGACGAAGCTTCTGTGAGAGAAGCGAAACGTCCTTTTTTGTTTTTTGTTTTTT
>NW_017804846.1:318466-336946 GCF_001891065.2 Hippocampus comes
ATGGGTACCAAGGGGCCCAAAGAGGGCCAAGAAGACATTCCCCACACCATTACATCCCCACCACCAGCCTGAACTGTTGATACAAGGCAGGATGGATCCATGCTTTCATGTTGTTGACGCCAAATTCTGACCCTACCATCCGAATGTCGCAGCAGAAATCGAGACTCATCAGACCAGGCAACGTTTTTCCAATCTTCTATTGTCCAATTTCGATGAGCTTGTGCAAATTGTAGCCTCAGTTTCCTGTTCTTAGCTGAAAGGAGCGGTACCCGGCGTGGTCTTCTGCTGCTGTAGCCCATCTGCCTCAAAGTTCGACGTACTGTGCGTTCAGAGATGCTCTTCTGCCTACCTTGGTTGTAACGGGTGGTTATTTGAGTCACTGTTGCCTTTCTATCAGCTCGAACCAGTCTGGCCATTCTCCTCTGACCTCTGGCATCAACAAGGCATTTCCACAGAACTGCCGCTCACTGGATATTTTTTCTTTTTCGGACCATTCTCTGTAAACCTTAGAGATGGTTGTGCGTGAAAATCCCAGTAGATCAGCAGTTTCTGAAATACTCAGACCAGCCCTTCTGGCACCAACAACCATGCCACGTTCAAAGCCACTCAAATCACCTTTCTTGTGCTTGGTTTGAACTGCAGGAGATTGTCTTGACCATGTCTACATGCACTGAGTTGCCGCCATGTGATTGGTTGATTAGAAAAAAGTGTTAACGAGCAGTTGGACAGCTATACCTAATAAAGTGGCCGGTGAGTGTAGATTTATACATCTATATAGCTATATACTGTGCTGTGAAAAAAGTATTTGCCCCTTTCTGATTTCTGTGTTCTAATTATTATTCATCACACAAGGTTTCAGTCCATCAAACCAATGTTATTATCACACAGAGACTACTCAAGGAAAATGCAGTTTCTAATGATGATTTTATTTACCAAGGGGGTTAAAAAAAATTTAAACCTATCTGGCTCATGTGAAAAAGTAAGTGTTATTTCAGAAAGTAACTCACTAATGGCACTTTAGGGAAAGCTGAGTTCAATTTCATAAGCAACACACTAGCACCACATTGGTTGAATGAAGAAATCACTTCAACAGAATCTGTGAGACACATAGGCTACAAGATCTCAAGAAACAAAGCCATGATCCAAATAAATTCAAGAAGAAATTCGAAAAAAAAAAGTGATTGAAATCTATCAGTCTGGAAAAGGTGACAAAGCCATTTCCAAGACTCTGGGGCTTCAGCAAACCACTGTCAAAGACATTATCCACAAATAGATAAAACTGGAAACAGTGGCAAACATTCCCAGGAATGGTCGACCAGCTAAAATTACTCCAAGAGTGCGACGGCGACTCATCCAGGAGGTTGCAAAAGAACCTGGAACAACATTCATAGAACTCTAGACCTCGCTGGCCTCAGGTCAGGTCATTGTTCACAACTCTACTATCAGAAAGACACTCTTCGATCATGCAGCAGGGCAATGATCCAAAACACACCAGCAAGTCCCCCTCTGAATGGCATTAAAAAAAAAAAAAAAACGTTTTGCAGTGGCCAAGTCAAATTCTGGATTTGAATGTAACTGAGATGTTGTGGTGTTACCTTAACAAACAGTTCATGCTCGAAAACCCTCCAATATGGCGGAATAGAAGCAATTCTGCAAAGAAGAGTGGGCCAAAATGACTCCACATCGTTGTGAATGACTCATCACCACCTCGCAAATGCTGGATTTCAGTTTTTGCTGCCAAGGGCGGTACACCCCATTAGGAGGTTCAGGTCGCAATTACTTTTTCACATCGGGAAAGGTGGATTTGGATTTTTTTTTGTGCCTTAATAAATGAAATTGCCATTTAGAAACTGCATATTGTATTTCCTTGGGTTGTCTCTGTGTGATATTAATAAACCTGTGTGTCTGTGATAAAAATGCAAAGAACACAGATATCAGGAAGGGGGAAATACACTCTCTCGCACTCTCTCTCTCTCTCTCAAAAAAAATAAAAACTCTGCATTACAACACTTTATGAACAAACGAACGCCCACGTATCTTCCCACCAGACCGAAAGCCTCCAGGCAACCCAAAGTTAAAAAGACTTTCGCCACTCAGCTTTGTTTAATACAGAGCTCCCATTCAACTTCAATAAAAAATCCAGCATAACACAAAGAGGGGAAAAACATTAGTATATGACACACTTGAAGTGAAGTGATTGCAACCGAGGCCATCTTCGCTTTGAAGCCTGTGTAGTTGGTGCACAGACACTTGAACCGTGGGCACAGAACACTGTCATCAAGCTGGGGGGTGGTTCCTTATTTTACCGATATGACCTTCACAGATCAGCCATCATTCCTCCCACCGGCAATGGCTAGAATTTTCCAACTGTACCACAGAGAGATGCAGAATCGCAAAACTGGTGTAATACATTATGAAAAGTAGCTTGTGGCTTTTAAGAGAACTCAACATAATACTCCCAAAGATGGTTCAGCGCAGAGTCCAAGTTCTAAGTGACACTCCTCTGGGTAATAGGAAACGCTGATTGACTAGTGGGCTGTTAGATAGGTTTAATAGTGTGGTTGTCAACAATAACAGCTTGGCCTATTTTTTTGCCTCTGAGACAGTGAGAGAGCGCTGCTAAAGATGGCATTAAAGCCACTCGTCCTCATCCACATCCGCCCACTCCCAAAAAGAGCGCACATATTGTTTTCCAACACTGCAAAAAAAGCGTTTGACTTGATTGGACCTGATTTATAAAATGTTCACCTTCCAAATAAGACAATGTGTGGGATGTAAGAGTACATGTATTCTATTCAGATGTTTCTGTATGTATTTAGCCATACAGAGTCCCCACACAGTAAGGGATGGTTAATATATTACAACAAGGTAACAAACATCCCATTATACTCCTAATAGGCACCACTCAAAATACATTAACACACAAATGACAGCACAAACGTCCGCCATTTATTTTATCGTTGGAGTATGTCTACAATTTTGTAAGGAGTCAAATCTGGTGATTGACTGGAAAGGAAAAAAAACATCTCAAAAGAAGGTCAGCATTTAAACATTCAGCTGGACCATAAATTCTTAGAGCCACCCATCAACACATCAGTGCAGTAGAAACAGTGCAAATCCGAAAGGAATTGCACTTGGGCGCACAGGGGTGGCTCCTTTCGACAATCCAAAATAGTATACGCTTCAATCGGAATATCTAGGCGGCATCTGGCCTGCACATGTTCTGTCAATGCGCAGTGACATTTTCTTTTACATATTTGAAAATGGCGGTTTCCCACCAGAATTAGTTTGTGATGGGAGAGCTTGCATTAAAATACATGAAACATGTTTTATTATGCTATTGCTTTAAAGCAAGTGTAATAACAACCACAACTGCTCTGCTAAATAGACGACTCAAGTCCATCTTAATAAATTGTCCTTCAGTAATTTTACCCCGGAAACCACCTCATCTGTGATAATAGTAATTAATCTAATAGAAAGGAGGGGCAATATCTGAACAAAATCTGAAATAAAAACAAACAAAAAATGAAGGCCTGTTTAACTTAAATAAGATATGTACTGTGCAACAATTTGGAACATACTGCATTTCCACAAATAAAGTTCTTGAAGAATTGAACAAAGTTTAGTGCAACCAAAATGCCACCAGAAACCTGACATATTGCTACATTTTGCAATATTTGCAGAGCTCCCGCAAACACACACAAGTGCACAGTTTGGTACATTGCTTGACGTTTCTTGACATCTCTGCTGCAGTCCAATGCTACTTTCTGACTCACTGTAGCGCGCCATTACTTTGCCCTCGGCTTTCAGGAGCCACCTACACCCGTCGCAGATAGTGACTGGCACACATGCACACACCGTTACAGTATATACATCTTGTATCGTGTCTTGTTTGTGTGTGGGCGTTTGTGTTGTGTGCATGTGATAGCCCAGTCCAGAAGGCCTGTAAAATATGCACAGCAGTCCTATGCATAATACATGCCTACAGCAGGAGAAAAGAACTTGTGAGCTGAGTAGATTTCCACCTCTCCATCTCTCCCCTTTGCCCCTTCCTTCCTCCGCTGTGCTTACTGCTTTCTCTATTACTTGTTCATTGTTGTTGATCACGTTTTGAATAACAACTGTCTGTCAGGCTCATTTGCAGGTCACAAAGTATGATAGTAAAAGGGATTGGTAGCTTGAGCGATAGGGACAAAAATCTAAGGAAAGGCATATTTTTGGCAGAAGCATGAGGGACATAGGCTATGCGAAGAGGAATGCTGTTTCGTTTTCTTCATTAGATGAAAGGAACGGGCTCACTGAATTCAAGATTGACTGCAGCACCAGACCACAAGGTGTTGCTGGTGGAACATAGATTTATTTTTACAGTATAGGAGGGAAGGGTAACTTTTTCCAAAAAATCAAATCATTCAAAATGTTAATATTTTTGAGGCACTATGTTTGTCCTGCAGATCACTCAAATCTGAAAAAAAATTATGAGGCCTTCTCGTGTTGTGGCATAGGCCTTCCTCGTGTGACGCCGAGTTTGTACGCCGAGTGCTGAGGAGGGTAAATGGTGGAGGGCACACTGTTGTGTGAGTGAGATAACAGAGGCAAAATAGTCCCCAAGTCTATCTGTGGACAAGAATGATGAACACTTGTCTGAACTAGAGATAAAAAATCATTCTTTCTGATATCGGCAGTGATTGGGGGGGGGGGAGCAGTTGTGTGAAAGAAGACGAGCAAGATGGCTATCACATCTTCGAACTGACCACTTTACACCATCCTCTACAAGAACCGACAGTCTTCCTGAAAAGACCGGCATTGATTAACTTCCACAGTGAATGTATGCAGATGTAGTTGCCAGTGTCCCGTCCTAAGCTATATAGTGTGTTGGAGGAGCTGCATCAGAGAAGCGAAACGCACATGGCCCCACAGGATCATCTGGAATCCACGTTCAGAGGGCAGACGACAGCTGCAGTGCATAGAAGCTGCAGTGGAGCAAACGTTTCTTTAACGTTCTTAACTGCAGTCCACGCTCAACAATGCCACTCATCCACGGCACACTGCCATCACACAGCAGAGGAGTACTCTCAGTGATTGAGTACTGTCACAAAAATTGACAACTCCAAAAAAATGATTTCCTCCCACCAAGCCATTAGATTCCATAACACCACCGTAGGCAAAGGGGGACGAGATAGGAGATAGCTGACATGTTAGTGAACCACACGTCATCCACCCAGCTTCTCTTTGCCTGTCTCGCCTTTCTAGCTACTGATATGCACCTTCTTTGTTGCACAGAACGCCCACCCATCAAACCCATCCATTTTGAATGCCATTTATTCTGTTGAGTAGGGGTGGAACAAAAAAAAAAAATCTGAACCGAAAAATCTCATCTCATCTTTTTGATTTAAAAGAGTGCTTCGAATCGAACAGAATTGAATCGTTTCACTTTGAAATATATTGAGATATTTATTGGATCAAAATTTTTTGGAGATATATATCACACTCCTGATATGTTCATTCAAATGTATGTAAAAGGACAACAGACAAGTCACCCCCTCGATCTGAGCCATACCAAATCTAATCGAATCGCAATATTCTGAGTCAAACTGAATCGTTCACTTCAAAATCTTTTTAAAAACCATCCTTGAATCGTTTCACACAATAGATATCAAAAAACATATCGTCTTGTCTTTTGTAGAAAGCTGCACATCGCTACTGTTCAGGGTCGCGGGTGCTTGAGCCAGATGATTTTGGGTGAAAGGCCATAAATGTCAATAAATAAATGTCTCGGTAATACATAATCAGAATGCAAAAAAACTCAAACTGTCTTCTCTCGGAGTTCAAAGTGAAGTTGGCAGTGGCATTATAGCGATGGCGAACACAGCTTTACTAAGACTGGGAGGCAGTGCGGGGCAAGTTACGCCACAATTGGTGAAAGGATTCTGGTTGCTTGGGCTAACGTGTCAGCTTGCACTGTTGTTCAAGCTTTCGTAAAAGCCGGCATTATTTCTGTTGAGCCACACAACAATGAGACTGACTCTGACAATGATGCGAGGGAACCTGGCGTGTTTGATGGAGAACTCGCCTAGTTGCTCATTTCGGATAGGATGAGGAATTTGATGGATCTGTGAATGAGGACTGATCAAAAATAAGGTGAGTATACCGAACTCTGTTGTGTTACCTCTGCCTTTTTAAAAACATAAGTTAGCGTGCATGCATGATACCGTATTTTTTAAGATTGCTCATGTTTTACCATGCCTGCGCCCAATAATACAGGGCGCCTTGTGTATGCGTTTATTGCAAAAAAGGCAGCCGTAACTGAGCCTGCACCTTTTAATACGGTGTACAGTATGGTCATGAAAATACGGTAGTTTTTCTGTTGGCTACTAATTGAATAAGACAGGTCATTTGCTGGTCTTAGCACAGAATGAATGGTAACTGTGTTGGATCATATTTACTGGAGGATTTATTCTTTCATTTGAAATTGCATTTACAAAGAAATATGTGAGCTCTCAAACTCATCCCAACTGCTGGTTACCATATGAGCTAGCTGGCTCGCTCCACAGTCGCAACTTGTAAGGGAATATTTCACAAATTCTGCATACACATGAGTGTACAGGTGTGTGTGTGTATGTAGGTGTGAAATTGAGGGATTGAAGCTAACTCTTCTCTTTACCTTTCACTTGTAACAAACACCGGTCATGCAGAAAGGTTTGAAAATCTTTATGAAACTGGGTAAACTAATTTCCCTCACAGGATGAAATCAGTATTTGGTTCCATCTTATCTATCTTATCCGTCCATCCCAGCAGCATGGTGCAAAATTCTGCCTCAGTTCATGTGCTTTGGATTTGAATTATGGGTGCTTCCTCCAGCATTCCCAAACCATGCATTTTAAACAATACCAATATGTAAAAACACCGATCTTTCTTCTGTACATTTTTAAACATATTTGGTTTTGGAGTAATCTAAAAGTAATTAAAAGTTTTCATAACGGTATTTTTTTAACACGTAACGAGTACGTGGATCGGAATACAAATTTTAAAGTAACCCTTGAAATCCTGGTCGCCAGTCATTTGCAGAACACATCTCGAGATGACCAATAATTCACACTCACATTCACATTGTCACTGAGTGGGAAATGAAACCATGCTGCCTGTACACAAGTCAGACGAATGTACTACGACACCATCAGTGATCACAGTACATTTACAAAGCTAAAATATAATCCACAATCAATATTTTCACTTGCTTTTCCTGTTTGTTGCTCGAACTACTCCCCCAAAAATTCTACAATGAATTACAGCGTTCATTAAAAGGAGAATGAGGTTCATTTGGTGGAAGCAAATAGCAGCGAGTGAATTTCCCATAGCTTTTGTCATGTCATTCTTTTTTTTAAGAAAACAAAATACCGGTACTGTATTTGGCGAACACTGCATCAACAAACTTACAAACTTACAATGAGCTGTTTGAGACCCAGGAAAGATTGTTCCACAGAGTTGGCAGTGAGAACTTGTCGCTTCATGGCCGCCTGCTCTCCCAAGAATCGAACCATTAAATCTTTTACAGCATCACCCTGTGACAAAATAAAACAAAACTATTATAGCTTATTGCATATCATTGTTGGTTTGTTATCCGAATTAAGTTAAATGTGGCAAGGGAGTTTTGTTGCAAATTATTAGACTTTGGCTAGGTCATATTTTAAAATAACACAATGAGAATATTTCAGTTATAAAAATTCAGAATAAGTACTGCCATTTTATCAACAAATTATTCCATTCAAGCAACAACAGAGAGCCCTTGTAAAAAGCTCTGCACATAGGACACTGAGGTATGTGTTCAGGGCTGCAACAACAAACCTATATTTTCGAAGAAAAAAAAAATCAATGTACCGTATTCAGGTGTTGGCAACAAATTTCATGATCAATTTGTTGTGTTGCGCGAGTTTTATGTCGATCAGCGGCTGCGTCACACTTTTATTATTTCAGTTGCGTTACGTCAGGCGTATCTGAGCGCGCATGAGTTGAGACGTAGTTGCACACTGTTAATACAGAAGCCCAGCAATGAAGTCACTATAGATTAGAATCAGAACACAGACAGGGAGTGAACAGTACACTTTCCACAGAAATCTGTCTGGAACTGCGCTAACGTGGAGTGCAACCATCTATGAACAGCAAATTAGTCGATCAATTAATAAAAGTGTCTAGAGTGAAAATACTCGCACGTGGAAGAGCGACACTGTAGGCCAGGGGTCCCCAAACTACGGCCCGCGGGCCGGATCCGGCCCGCCTCCGCATTTGGTCCGGCCCCCTGAAAATACCACAGAGTATTTTGATTTATTTTTCATCGATGTGGATTTGTCTTTGATCATAAAGTTGGGCTTTTGCAATAAAATGTTCCTTAGTTCTGAACCGTTTTCATTATTAACTATTAATTAGTAACTATTTCATAAACACAGATACAATAAGGTGACATTTGGTGCATCTTTCTGTGCCGTTATCTGGCAACGCCAGAAAAAAAAATCTAGAGTGAAAATACTCGCACGTGGAAGAGCGACACTGTAGGGTATCCGATAGGATTGCAAGACAAATTATCACCTTCCATTCAAAGACTGTTCTCCCCCCAGAGTGTGAACAAACACTTCTGCAAATCAGAGGCATAAACGTTCTTTCTTCAAATTATTTATTTGTCACTCACAACAGGAGTTTACTGTAAAACTGAGCGTAAGAGGTAAAATAAAGACTCAACTACCTAAATGCTGTCATACAGTAAAACTCAGGTAAGCTAATTATAATTAGCACCGATGTTAAGGAAAAATAATCTCATTCTTTAAATATGTGTAAATAAGGCATATTCACAGATATTGTAGAGCATGTATTTCAATGTCCATGGCCTATTGTAAAGGTTTTTGATTTCATTTTTTGATTTTTTTTTTTTTTTTAGTTTAAAAAAAAATAAAAATTTTGAGTCAAATTATTTAAGAGCTCTTCACAAACTATGCTGTTGATGCACTTCTCCACCATATCAATTTGAAATAATTTCCTTTTTTTTTTTGTTTTTTTTAAATAAATTTTTGTACAACTTTAATTGACTATTTAAAGAATCAGTCGTTGCAGCCCTGTATTTGATAATTGCATTTTACAATGAACTTGTTGGTAGGGCTGCATATCACTTGTGGTAAGAAGCTAAATGTTACGAGTGTAATACAATGAAAAAGAGGCAATGAAGATTTTTTTTTTTTTTTTTACTTTCTTGTAAATTGTTTGTCTTACCTGAAGGTTGTCAAACTTGAGACCCGGCATGGTGAGTCTGTTACTCTCGGAATATGCCGAGCTATACTGCTGTGTGGCCGTGGAGAGCAATGACTTCCTTGTCTCCTCAGATGGCAGCCAGGCATCATGGCGTCTATCCACCTCGCTCAGACTCAGCGCCGTTGCAAATGCGTCATCACTTCCTGAGAACACAGCCTGGAGTTGGCTGAAAGGCTGCAGCTGAGTCACTGGAGTAGAGGCAGGTGATTGAATTGGTGATGGTAACATTTGGGATGGATGAGGCTGAGGCTTGGCTGTGGACTCGGGAGGGGCAGAACTATATCCTGAATGAGGAGAGGGGGCACCTGGGGAGGTGCAGGACGATGAGGTAGAAGAGAGATGCTGGGGGTTTGAGGCCATTGGTGTTGCAGTTGGGCTTGACGGGATCTCTGCATTTGGGTTGGACACTGAGATGAAGGAGGAGGGGGCCATGAAGGAATCAAAAAAGTCAGATGCTGGATTGCCTTGTCCGTTGTCAGTGAAGAATTTGCTGAGGCTCGGGCTGGGCTGGCATACAAGTGGAATGGTCGACTTGCTGGGGGTTACCGCTTCATCACTTCCCCCTGTAGTCCCAATACTAAAACTGGGGGACTTGATGAGGGTGGGCTGGAAGCCGTCAGGTATCAGTGAATTTGGCTGCTTGCTCTGGCTGAATATAGTGCACACTGGCACAGGCTCATCTTTGAGATGTGTCCCTTTATCCAACACTGGTTCCTCACTTTTAAGACCAGATGGAATCTTTGTGTCGGCGGGAGATGAATGGGCATGCTCTCTTTCTTTTGTCTCATCCATAGTCTCCTCTTTTTTCTCTGAATATTCTTTCTGCTGCACATCTGAAACTTCAGTCACAGTCATAATATGTATGCACTCAGTTTGTTCCTCAGTGTCACATGATGTGAATCTTTCATTCACCTCATCAACAACACTATCGAGGAATGAATCAATTGGAGCAACGTCATCCTCCTCACTGTTATTCGGTGAATCAGAGATAATGACACTTTCCATCATTTGGTCATTGAGCTTGTCCATCAGGCTTTCTGATGGTGAAGCACTGCTGTCTCCTTGGGGTGTCGCAAAACCTCCCCCAAGGTCGATGCTTTCTTCTTGTGGCAGGATATCATTTCTGGTAGGAGTCTGAGTACTGTGCGTTGACGCTGGAGGCTCTGGGCATGGAGTCTCCTGGGTGACATCCTCAACCGTGATGTCCAAAGTGACTGGCCGCTGGGCGGGAGCCTCCTCACTCTCCATTTACTGCTTATCAAATCTTAAACCATAGTAAAATAAATATGTAAGTACTGTAATTAAAATAAATGGGCGAAGAAAACATTTGAACGCGAATAATAATAACAAAAACAACAAACTACAAATCATACATTCAAATTCCACAGGGTTAGCATTGACAGCAATTTACATAGTCATCTTTCTCATAAAAGCAACACTGTAACTGAGATCTAGTAACGTGTAGAGTACTTCTCATGCAAGAAACGTGAGTGTAACCAAGGAGTCGCTCATGCATGAATGTAATTTAGCTATTTTGCTAACGTTTCCTCTACCGGTAAGAGACGCAGCTGTTCCAAGAAGTCCAATAAATGCTTCAGGAATAGTCGCAAGCGGTTATAAAGGCATATCATAGTCCCAAGTGATCTATGCAGAATTCTAATAACAGAAACAAAACGGCACAGTATGAATACAAGACAGGTATAATTTCTTACCTCTCACAGGCTCAAACATACAACATTAATGCGCACGCGCGGTTTCCAATGCTACCCGGAAGTTTTTCTACGGCAAGTCAAAGTTGCCAAATGTTATGTCTAAAACGTACAAGGTATTCTGGAGTAGGTTTACGTACTTTTCCAAACGTCTTCACCGTTAAATGAACATGGTTACGCATTCTTTGCGCTAAACTAATTGATTGTGGGTTTTTTTTTTTTTTTTTTTGTAATCGCGGAAGTGGCGGAATCATTCTAAACTGCCTTGTTTACTAGTCAATCGTGTTTTTGTATAATTTAACCCTACCCACTTAAGCAGTACCCTGATAATGGAAGACGACGCACCCGTTATTTATGGTCTCGAATTCCAGGTATGCAGTGATACAGATGTACAGTGATATTAGTGTTGTATTTACCTTGCTAAAAATATCGTTTAAATGTTTCATGTTCCATTTTATCCGTACACTTTTTAGGTAAATGTGTATATATATTTTTCCAATGTCTTTGGTTTGCTGTCATGTATCAAAGCAGCAATTTTGCAGCAGGTTACATTTGTAAATGTTTTGCAGGCACGATCACTGACTGCGCAGACAGCTGAAACTGATGCTATTCGTTTCCTCGTGGGCACGCAATCTCTGAAATTTGACAACCAGGTGAGACAACAGACGTGGTCAAGCCACACAATGATTTAAATTGCAAAATGCGCATGAATACTCGCATATAATTGTGATGTGTAATTAAACATTACGTTTCCTCCCTGTGTGAAGTTTGCATGTTCTCCCCGTGTCTGCGTGCGTATTCTCCGGGCACTCCGGTTTCCTCCCACATTTTAAAAACATGCGTGGCAGGTTGATGGAACACTCTAAAATTTAGAGTCTAAATTGTCCCTGGTGTGAGTATGAGCTTGGATGGGTGTTCGTCTATGTGTGCCCTGCGATTGGCTGGCAACCAGTTCAGGGTGTACCTCGCCTACCGCCCGAAGACAGCTGGGATAGGCTCCAGCACGCCCTTTGAGACCCTTGTGAGGATAAGCGGATGGATGGATGGATGGATGGTATGGTAACAGTGTTGTTTTTTACAGTTATTTTATTTTCGCAAAGTAATCTATTGGACGAAAATGCTTTTTAGTTCCATTTTAGTAAAATATATGTGATCAAGTAAAAAAAGATTCCTGTCTTGTTTTAGCCGACGGAAACTTCACAGATTGTTAGAAATGTTGCAAGTTGAATATTAATTGAAAAGGTTCTAGTCTAATTGTAGTCAACGAAAACTCAAAAAGATTTTAGCCTGTTTTTGTCACATCCATCCATCCATTTTCTCATCCGCTTATCCTCACAAGGGTCGGGGGGCGTGCTTGAGCCTATCCCAACTGTCATCGGGCAGTCGGCAAAGTACACCCTGAACTGCTTGACATCCAATCGCAGGGCACAAATAGGCAAACCACCAATTAACATTAACAGTCACACCGAAGTCACATATAATTTAGAGTGTTCCATTAGCCTGTGATGCATTGTTTTTGGAATGTGGGAAGAAACTGGAGTACCTGGAGAAAACCCACGCGGGCACGGGGAGAACGTGCAAACGCCACACAGGAAGGCCAGAGCTCGGAATCGAACCCTGGACCTCTGTACTGTGGGACGTACATGCTAACCAGTTGTCCACCGTGCCACCCGTTTTAGTCACTTATCTTTATATATATTGAAAGTTGAATATTTATTGAACATTCGTTGAAAGTTGAATATTCATTGAAAGTCTGAGGGTATGGATACCTTGACTGCTTGCTGCTGCTAAACAAAAGATGTTTCCACCTTAGAAAGTTTTATAGGTTTTAGAGAACGTGAGATTCCATTTCATGAAAAATGGCATGGTCACATGATCTACCAGGTCAATTTCAAGGTCAAATTACTCTATATGTCAAACTAAAATATGAACCATTCTTTGAAAGGTTCCACTGGAATCAAAATCCACTTGCTTAAAATTTTCAGATTGTTTTTTTTGGGGGGAGCGGTGGGGGATTTGGCATGGAACAACCCACATAACATATTACAGTATGTGCATGGCTGCAGATGAGAAGCAATAAGGCAAATTTTCTTTCTACTACTGGAGATTTTGCAAGTGTTCAAGTTAAAATCAAGACATCTTGAAAAGAAACAAATCTATCCTTCAGCTGACTTCACCAAATACCACAAAATATCGGGGCTTTGAGTATTGGCCGTGCTTACACAGGAGCAAAACTTATATCACCAGTGTGATGTAATTATGGTCTCCGGCGCACATTGTATTTGTCATCTTGGTAATAAACAAATCACAAATTTACCAGTCGTCATAATTAACAATGACCTAGCCCTCCGCAGGGCTGTTATATTAATATGGTATATTAACATGAGTCACATTGATTTGTGGATTGCACATTTTTACGCCGATTACCAGCCATGGTGGTTGCCTTGCATTTTAATCTGAAATGCTCCCACACTTCTGCCATCTTCATCAAACGAAAAGCTTCACTTCCGGCTCTGACTTCCTGCACATCCAGACCCTACAAACGTAGACTTATGAAAATTGATCCAACATAAATATTTATTTCCCCAAAAAAGTTCAAATAATGACGCTGGACAACAAGCCAGAAATAATGCGAAGAAAACAAAAAGCGCTGCACAACGCAAGTCAAAATGTCAAGTTACTAAATTAAGCACAAATCTTCCATACAATTGCAGATTTGGAATCCTTGTTGAATTGGCTTTCCAACAATACACACTTTGTGAAGATTGACCCCTTAATTCTTGAGCTATAAGGGTTCAAAGGAAGGAAGCCATGCCCTTTGTGGCCAAAAAATGTCAAAATTCAGTGGGCCGTAGCTCCCAAATCCCTTTTCCAATTGACCTACATTTTGAGATTTAGTCTTGTGCCATCACCATCAACAAGTACACCATGATTTCCTGAAAATCAAAATCTGCTCAGTGAAACCCACTGAGTGATTTGTCATAGAACGACCCGGTAGAAGACTTTTATGTGTAAAAAAAAAAAGAATTCATTTCTAAGTGTATCAACCTTTTCAATGCCATTTGGAACCACACGTTGCTTTGTCAGTTACACATTCATAATGCTATGACAAATAACAGGACTTGAGCCAAGTGTGATTCTTGAAGGTACACAAAACTGCTACACGTCCACCCATTTGGTGTTTGAAATGATGGTTTCAAGTATTATTCATTGTTTGAATGTTCATGTGTTCTATTGTAGCGACTGTATGTTGATATGTGTGAATGAGAAGAAAGAAGAATTTGTGTGCATGCAGGCATGCATGCACATCTTGCATAGGTCATTACAGAGACAGATGAGAGAAACAGTTGGTGCTAAACGGGGGGAGAAATAATTAGCTCTCTGAGAAACAGAGAGGGATGACGGTGAGAGTGAGAAATGTCTGCCTAGAGAAAAATGAGCCTGTTTTCTGGCAGGCTTGAATGTGAAAATGGTTTGGCACCAAATGCGAACTTAACTCATTCCAAGTCTTGTACAGAAACAGTCAAAAATGATGCTTGTCAGAAACTGTGACAATGAGCACGATCTATGTAATTTCTTATCACACATTGTCAATAGCTGAAGATACAAATTCCTGACACTTCTTCGACTGAAACATTTCAGGAAAAAAAAGGTCAATGAGTTATGGTTTTATTTGAGAAGAAAGATCCAGGAGCAGACATGCAGCGAGAGGCAGGTTTACGGGATGCAGGCAAAATTTGAGCTGGATACAAGTTGTGTAATTTACGGACTACGAAGTGCACCTGATTAAAATCCCCAACTTATAAACGTAGCTCTAAAAACAAGTGTAAACATATATCGGCCTATATTTTAGCTGTAGGTCATCAGGTGAATAACATGGGATATTTGTAAAAAAAAAGCAGTCACACAGATTTTTTTTTTTAGACAACTGAAATGCTTTTCTCCCAATGTAGAGTGCAGCTAGTTATACAGTAGCCCTCACAGCAACATTCTCAGTCGCTTTTGTTATTGCACGAGGCAAATTTGCTGACAAGCTTGTGCAATATTCTTCATCAAAGATCAATACAGCCTTTGGAAATCTGTTTATAAACCTTTCCTCTTCTGGTTGCCTGACCGTGGTTGGGGGACACAGGGGGGGATTTCGTTGTAGGCCTGAGTGGCTGTCCTCTGGGGATAATGCCCATCGTCTGTGGCTAATGATAATGGGAGTCCGGTAGCCAAACAAACAACAGATAGGGGTTCACACTGCAGAGATGGTTGCATTTATGGCACTCGTTCCCTCTGCTCATTAAACTCAACTCATGATGCAACTTTTTGCTCTCAATTGCTTCTACACAGCTTTGCACCGCTTCTCTCTCTCTCACACACACACACACACACACACACACACACACACACACACACACACACACACACACACACACACACACACACACACACAAAAACAAACAAACAAAAACACACACATTTGCGCTTTCTCAGGCAGCCCGTCTCTCCCTCACGCATGTGCGCTCACCTACACATTCGTCACACACCAAGCCCGATATCACACCCAAGCACATCACAATGCCCGTAACATATTGGTAATAGTGGATTTTGGCACTGCTCCACACTGTCAGGATCCACTGGCAAACCTCAGCAATATTTGTTCTTGTAAGCGTTACTCTGACGCTTGGGTAACATAATGTCTCTGTTATTTTTGTCATGACAAATTTATGCCATGCCATTATTTTAATAATGTGTGTATGTGTTTTTAAACACAATATGCTCAGTATAGCTGGGCGTATATATATATATATATATATATATGGTATATACACACACACATAGTGAGAGAGAGAGAAGAGACAGAGAGAGAGGGAGAAATTCATTTCCTACTCAAATGGGGTACACAATACACACACATACAGGAATGCAAGGAGAGATTCAGAGTGAAACAAATGCAAGCATCAACACAAACAAGATGGATCATTAAGTTGTGCTTTGGTTCGAGCCGGAGGACCCTAGAGTAGATCTGACCACTTGAGCTGAAGTGGTGGGGACTGTGCTTTGCTCAAGTCCAGCTCTGCAGTAGCCAGCAAACTGACCAGCAACAACTCGTGCTCTCCAACAATTGTTGCCATTTTTACAATTTTGTCCGTAATTGGACTTGAACCAGTGACGCATTCCAAGTTCTTTACAGACTCAATCAAACAAGAGAGTGTTCCCCGATTTCCAGTAAGGTGGAACATTCCTGAAAATAGATCAACACACAGTTGGATGAGAATGAGGTGGAAGTTTTACTGCATTGCCTGAAGCACCTTTGTTTGCAGAGAATATTTCTACACAACGTTAAACGGGGCATGTAACACATGACTAAGTTGCTCTGTATTGAGTGAACATCCACACGTGTGGGCTCACCTGTTCTATGAATTAGACACACAGCGTACCTGTGTACAATTCCCCGATTAGGGTCATGAGACATGGAACGTGGGGCTTCATGAAATAAACAAGAACCATATTTAAAAAAATGAAATGAGAGCATCACAACATCCTTGCATATTCCAATATGTTTTAAGAATGTGTGTCTTGAATTATGAGCGTAATTTAAGAGTGAACAACAGCTGAGGATCCCAATTAGAACATACCCACAAGCCTTTGTCATAAGTTGTGCTGTATGCTTGATTCATGGAAATCATTGTATTCGCCACGTTTTGCAGGTTTACTGCCCAGAAATAATTTGCTTAGTTGGGCTGAGTTTGAACTAAGAGTAAGAAAAATGTTTTTTCGATTGGCATTTCAGCCCGGAGAGCTCCTTCTGTATCCATAAGCCTTCTGGCCTCTCCACCTCCCATTAGGCATAATGCAGGGTGGAAATGTCTCTCTTAACTCACACAGCACCTCTCAAATCCCTCGGAGACCAATAGCTAGAATGACAGATCGGAGTGTGTGTCGGCATGGCATTTAAGGCCGCTAATGAGATAAAGTGCCCAAGCTTGGCACCTCTCACCCGCATTCCACTCCTCCGTACCGCTTACTGTCATCTTGTGCAGCTAAAGAGCTTTAGAACAGAGGCCCCTGAAGTGGGGTCCACAAGCCAGCTTGGTTTTATCCCTCCCTTACCTCCCCTTCCCTCCTCCCTTCTCTACCTCTCACTGCCGCCTTTCCAGCACATAATTAAAAGCGCTGGGCCGGGTGCCCAAGTGGTTCAAAGTTATGAGTCACTCCCCGGGCCTGGAAGAGTGAGGCATAAATCACCTAGGGGGAGGGACTGTTGGAGGTTCTCTCTCCCCTCACACCTGGGTTTATTTGGGAGGACCCTATTACTGGGCCCTCCAATTACCCCGTTCCGTCAGTCTGAATTTATTTGCACCGCTCCCCCAGCACCATTAAATTACAACTTTGCGTAATTTTTATTTTCTGCTTGATGCAGTCCAACCCAAGGTTAATAGCTGCCTTGCTGACTTTGAGGTGGCTGAGGGACTCTGACGCGATGATGCTCTACCCTTCCTCTTCTTAATGCCCCTTTCTTTCTTCCTGTTGTTAAGCCTGTAAATGGCAAACAGGCAAGATGAGTGGGAGTTACTGTCCAGGGCATCCCTTTTTACAGTGCTCTGAGACATTGCAAGTGTATCTCCAATTGGGGATACCGCCTTCAGTTGTCTGAGCAACAGGAGAGAACCTCACTTTTTACCGCATTGTGGGCCCTGAACTGAATTCAACTTGGGGACCATGTTGAATAGATCACAACCGGTAATGAAAGTCCCTCAGTAAAATATGAAGGTTATAAAATAAAAGTTTAGCTTGTTGGACTTTAGATAGCTGTTGATTGTTTTTAACATCAGCCAAGGCCTAAGTAAAATAATGGGGTCAAGGACCTGCCTTCTAACATGCACCAATATTAATAATATACCAGTAGTTGAAGGGTTGGATCCCCTATAAATCTTTACTGGCCTGATTTAACTGCAGGGATGTACAAGTGTACTCTTGGCCCCAACTATAAAGTTGCAGTATTGAAAACCTGACTGACATGTTACTGGCGCCAACCTTGGGTTAACTGCACCACTGTGGTTAGTAACCCAATGTATGGAGCAAAATGGATGGGAAACCAAACCGGTAACTATATACTGTTCAAAACTGGACTGCATATTTTTAATTTTTCATTATTTTGAAACATCATCTCAATATTAAGTGAGAATAAATTAAGCAATTGTATAAATGTGAACATGATAGCGGGAGTCCTATCATGAGCAGCCTATGTGAACACTAAACAGATATCCCGCAGTGTGAGTGACTCGTGCCAACGTATAACACAATGGGTTAAGTACTACAATTTCAACTATATATATATATACTTTAGATATTATTTATATATACTGTACCTGTATACTATATATATATATATATATATATATATACTTTATATATAAAAGCCTGGATCTGCTCTTATAACACCATTTTTTGGGTGGGGCAACTGGCTTTTTCTCCTCCCACCGCA